>NC_090387.1:935858-1171596 GCF_036365525.1 Heterodontus francisci
GCATTTAAGTGGTCATTGGATAGACATATGGATGAAAATGGAATAGTGTAGGCCAGATGGTTTCACAGGTCGGCGCAACATCGAGGGCCGAAGGGCCTGTACTGCGCTGTAATGTTCTAATTCTAATGAGTGGGTTAGAGGGAGGGGGAGGAGGGGGAGGAGGGGGAAGAGGAGGAAGAGGAGGAAGAGGAGGAAGGACAGAAGGGGATAGAGAGCCAAAGGGAAATGGGGAGATGAAAGGGAAATGTAAAGGAAGAAGGGAAATGAGGGAAAGAGACAGAGGATGACTGAGAAGGAAGAGGGGAAAGAGTGGAGAGGAGAAAGGAAGAAAGGGGGGAGAAATAGCAACAGTAGGTAATTGGCAAAAGCAGAAGAAGCCCATCTGAGAAAACTTCTTTCTTACGGGAGAAACAAGATTGTTCGAGCAACAGAGGCGCCTCTGTTATCCAAATAGTACAGCATTCCTGAGGAATTGCACTGAAACATCAACCTAGATTAACTCAGATGCAGGAAGTAGTTTTAGATTGATACAGGGTGATGGGGAGAGAGTGGGAGAGTGGGATTAGTTTGGGATTGATACAGGGTGATGGGGAGAGAGTGGGAGAGTGGGATTAGTTTGGGATTGATACAGGGCGATGGGGAGAGTGGGAGAGTGGGATTAGTTTGGGATTGATACAGGGCGATGGGGAGAGAGTGGGAGAGTGGGATTAGTTTGGGATTGATACAGGGCGATGGGGAGAGTGTGGGAGAGTGGGATTAGTTTGGGATTGCTACAGGGCGATGGGGCAGTGGGATTAGTTTGGGATTGATACAGGGCGATGGGGAGAGTGGGAGAGTGGGATTAGTTTGGGATTGATACAGGGCGATGGGGCAGTGGGATTAGTTTGGGATTGATACAGGGCGATGGGGAGAGTGGGATTAGTTTGGGATTGATACAGGGCGATGGGGAGAGTGGGAGAGTGGGATTAGTTTGGGATTGATACAGGGCGATGGGGAGAGAGTGGGAGAGTGGGATTAGTTTGGGATTGATACAGGGCGATGGGGCAGTGGGATTAGTTTGGGATTGATACAGGGCGATGGGGAGAGTGGGATTAGTTTGGGATTGATACAGGGCGATGGGGCAGTGGGATTAGTTTGGGATTGATACAGGGCGATGGGGAGAGTGGGATTAGTTTGGGATTGATACAGGGCGATGGGGAGAGAGTGAGAGAGTGGGATTAGTTTGGGATTGATACAGGGCGATGGGGAGAGTGGGAGAGTGGGATTAGTTTGGGATTAATACAGGGCGATGGGGAGAGAGTGGGAGAGTGGGATTAGTTTGGGATTGATACAGGGCGATGGGGAGAGAGTGGGATTAGTTTGGGATTGATACAGGGCGATGGGGAGAGTGGGAGAGTGGGATTAGTTTGGGATTGATACAGGGCGATGGGGAGAGTGGGAGAGTGGGATTAGTTTGGGATTGATACAGGACGATGGGGAGAGTGGGATTAGTTTGGGATTGATACAGGGCGATGGGGAGAGTGGGAGAGTGGGATTAGTTTGGGATTGATACAGGGCGATGGGGAGAGTGGGATTAGTTTGGGATTGATACAGGGCGATGGGGCAGTGGGATTAGTTTGGGATTGATACAGGGCGATGGGGAGAGTGGGAGAGTGGGATTAGTTTGGGATTGATACAGGGCGAATGGGAGAGTGGGAGAGTGGGATTAGTTTGGGATTGATACAGGGCGATGGGGAGAGTGGCAGAGTGGGATTAGTTTGGGATTGATACAGGGCGATGGGGCAGTGGGATTAGTTTGGGATTGATACAGGGCGATGGGGAGAGTGGGATTAGTTTGGGATTGATACAGGGCGATGGGGAGAGTGGGATTAGTTTGGGATTGATACAGGGCGATGGGGAGAGTGGGATTAGTTTGGGATTGATACAGGGCGATGGGGAGAGTGGGATTAGTTTGGGATTGATACAGGGCGATGGGGAGAGTGGGATTAGTTTGGGATTGATACAGGGCGATGGGGAGAGAGTGAGAGAGTGGGATTAGTTTGGGATTGATACAGGGCGATGGGGAGAGTGGGATTAGTTTGGGATTGATACAGGGCGATGGGGCAGTGGGATTAGTTTGGGATTGATACAGGGCGATGGGGAGAGTGGGAGAGTGGGATTAGTTTAGGATTGATACAGGGCGATGGGGAGAGTGGGATTAGTTTAGGATTGATACAGTCTATACGTGG
The DNA here is from genome assembly GCF_036365525.1 of Heterodontus francisci. Classification (NCBI taxonomy): domain Eukaryota; kingdom Metazoa; phylum Chordata; class Chondrichthyes; order Heterodontiformes; family Heterodontidae; genus Heterodontus; species Heterodontus francisci. Next base: position 938,087 of record NC_090387.1, read on the forward strand.
CACTGATTTAATGAACTGAACGGCTTTCTGCACTGTAAACGTCCAATGGTTTGACGGAAGGACCAGGCGATTTTGCTAATGAATAGGAACAAAGTGAAACTGTTCCAACTGCCGCCTCCTGAGGATAAAGAGGGCGAGCTCTGTAAATTCTGTATGACTAATGGGTTTAAGGATGTAATTCTGTATTTTAAAAGCTCCCGATGTGTTTATAACGAAGGCGGTCCCCCGAACACTGGCAGAAATTTCATCCATGAAGCAAAATCAAAGGGCAACTTAACTTCAAATATTGACAATCTCTCAAGTCCCGGAGTTGGAATCGATCCCAGTCCCAAACTCAGGTGACAGCAGGTGGCGTTCACCGCACAAGACAGGACCAGGGAGCAGCGGCAAGGAGATAAATCGAAAATTGCAACAGGATCACTGCACCCATCAATACTGAACCAGGGATCAATACTGAACCAGGGATCAACACTGAACCAGGGATCAACACTGCAACTGGATCACTGCACCCATCAATACTGAACCAGGGATCAATACTGAACCAGGGATCAATACTGAACCAGGGATCAACACTGCAACAGGATCACTGCACCCATCAATACTGAACCAGGGATCAATACTGAACCAGGGATCAATACTGAACCAGGGATCAACACTGCAACTGGATCACTGCACCCATCAATACTGAACCAGGGATCAATACTGAACCAGGGATCAACACTGCAACAGGATCACTGCACCCATCAATACTGAACCAGGGATCAATACTGAACCAGGGATCAACACTGCAACTGGATCACTGCACCCATCAATACTGAACCAGGGATCAATACTGAACCAGGGATCAATACTGAACCAGGGATCAACACTGCAACAGGATCACTGCACCCATCAATACTGAACCAGGGATCAATACTGAACCAGGGATCAATACTGAACCAGGGATCAACACTGCAACAGGATCACTGCACCCATCAATACTGAACCAGGGATCAACACTGCAACAGGATCACTGCACCCATCAATACTGAACCAGGGATCAATACTGAACCAGGGATCAACACTGCAACTGGATCACTGCACCCATCAATACTGAACCAGGGATCAATACTGAACCAGGGATCAACACTGCAACTGGATCACTGCACCCATCAATACTGAACCAGGGATCAATACTGAACCAGGGATCAACACTGCAACAGGATCACTGCACCCATCAATACTGAACCAGGGATCAATACTGAACCAGGGATCAACACTGCAACTGGATCACTGCACCCATCAATACTGAACCAGGGATCAATACTGAACCAGGGATCAATACTGAACCAGGGATCAACACTGCAACAGGATCACTGCACCCATCAATACTGAACCAGGGATCAATACTGAACCAGGGATCAATACTGAACCAGGGATCAACACTGCAACAGGATCACTGCACCCATCAATACTGAACCAGGGATCAACACTGCAACAGGATCACTGCACCCATCAATACTGAACCAGGGATCAATACTGAACCAGGGATCAACACTGCAACTGGATCACTGCACCCATCAATACTGAACCAGGGATCAATACTGAACCAGGGATCAACACTGCAACAGGATCACTGCACCCCTCAATACTGAACCAGGGATCAATACTGAACCAGGGATCAATACTGAACCAGGGATCAACACTGCAACAGGATCACTGCACCCATCAATACTGAACCAGGGATCAATACTGAACCAGGGATCAATACTGAACCAGGGATCAACACTGCAACTGGATCACTGCACCCATCAATACTGAACCAGGGATCAACACTGCAACAGGGTCACTGCACCCATCAATACTGAACCAGGGATCAATACTAAACCAGGGATCAATACTGAACCAGGATCACTGCACCCATCAATACTGAACCAGGGATCAATACTGAACCAGGGATCAATACTGAACCAGGGATCAATACTGAACCAGGGATCACTGCACCCATCAATACTGAACCAGGGATCAATACTGAACCAGGGATCAATACTGAACCAGGGATCAATACTGCAACAGGATCACTGCACCCATCAACACTGAACCAGGGATCAATACTGAACCAGGGATCAATACTGCAACAGGATCACTGCACCCATCAACACTGAACCAGGGATCAATACTGAACCAGGGATCAATACTGAACCAGGGATCACTGCACCCATCAATACTGAACCAGGGATCAATACTGAACCAGGGATCAATACTGCAACAGGATCACTGCACCCATCAACACTGAACCAGGGATCAATACTGAACCAGGGATCAATACTGCAACAGGGATCAATACTGAACCAGGGATCAATACTGAACCAGGGATCACTGCACCCATCAATACTGAACCAGGGATCAACACTGAACCAGGGATCAATACTGAACCAGGGATCACTGCACCCATCAATACTGAACCAGGGATCAATACTGAACCAGGGATCAATACTGAACCAGGGATCAATACTGCAACAGGATCACTGCACCCATCAACACTGAACCAGGGATCAATACTGAACCAGGGATCAATACTGAACCAGGGATCACTGCACCCATCAATACTGAACCAGGGATCAATACTGAACCAGGGATCAATACTGCAACAGGATCACTGCACCCATCAACACTGAACCAAATATCAATACTGAACCAGGGATCAATACTGAACCAGGGATCACTGCACCCATCAATACTGAACCAGGGATCAATACTGAACCAGGGATCAATACTGCAACAGGATCACTGCACCCATCAACACTGAACCAGGGATCAATACTGAACCAGGGATCAATACTGAACCAGGGATCACTGCACCCATCAATACTGAACCAGGGATCAATACTGAACCAGGGATCAATACTGCAACAGGATCACTGCACCCATCAACACTGAACCAGGGATCAATACTGAACCAGGGATCAATACTGAACCAGGGATCACTGCACCCATCAATACTGAACCAGGGATCAATACTGAACCAGGGATCAATACTGCAACAGGATCACTGCATCGATCAATAGTGTAGCAGCTACAACTCTTGCGTGCCAAACCGCGTAAGCAGCATGCTTACTGTATTACCCATACTACAGGCTTCTCTAATATCCTGATTAATATCATGCCCCACACTACCACTCCTGTTTGGTGGCCTATAAACAACTCCTACCAATGTTTGCTGCCCCTTTCTTAACTCCACCCAAACAGATTTGTTCTTCCGATCTCAGATCCTCCATTATTAATGTACTGATCCCATCCCTTATTATCAGTGCAACACCACTTCCTTTTCCTCTTTTGCCTGTCCATCCTAAATGTCGAATATCTTTGAATATTCAGTTCGCAGACTTGGTCACCCTGTAGCCACGTTTCCGTAATGGCAATTAGATCATACCCATTTACCTCTATTTGGGCCTTTAAATCATCTATCTTGTTGCGAATGCTGCGTGCATTCAGGTGGAGTGCCCTTAACCTTGTCGTCTTGACATTATTCTACATTAAACGACAACACAGGACTATCTGCGTGCCAAACTGCATAAGCAGCATGCGATAGACAGAGCTAAGCGATCCCATAACCAACGGATCAGATCTAAGCTCATCAGTCCTGCCACATCCAGTCGTGAATGGTGGTGGACAATTAAACAACTAACTGGAGGAGGTGGCTCCACAAATATCCCCATCCTCAATGATGGGGGAGCCCAACACACCAGTGCGAAAGATAAGGCTGAAGCATTTGCAACAATCTTCAGCCAGAAGTGCCGAGTTGATGATCCATCTTGGCCCCCTCCTGAAGTCCCCAGCATCACAGATACCAGACTTCAGCAAATTCGATTACCCTACGTGATATCAAGAAATGACTGAAGGCACTGGATACTGCAAAGGCTATGGGCCCTGACAGCACTGTGGCAATAGTACTGAAGACCTGTGCTGCAGAACTTGCCGCACCCCTAGCCAAGCTGTTCCAGTACAGCTACAACATTGGCATCTACACTGCAAGGTGGAAAATTGCCCAGGTATGTCCTGTACACAAAAAGCAGGACAAGTCCAACCCGGCCATTTACCGCCCCATCAGTCTACTCTCAATCATCAGTAAAGTGATGGAAGGTGTCATCAACAGTGCCATCAAGCAGCACTTGCTTAGCAATAACCTGCTCAGTGATGCTCAGTTTGGGTTCCGCCAGGACCACTCAGCTCCTAACCTCATTACAGCTTTGGTTCAAACATGGACAAAAGAGCTGAACTCAAGAGGTGAGGTGAGTGTGACTGCCCTTGACATCAAGGCAGCATTTGTCCGAGTATGGCATCAAGGAGCCCTAGCAAAACTGGAGTCAATGGGAATCAGGGGGAAAACCCTCCACTGGCTGGAGTCATACCTAGCGCAAAGGAAGATGGTTGTGGTTGTTGGAGGTCAATCATCTGAGCTCCAGGACATCACTGCAGGAGTTCCTCAGGGTAGTGTCCTAGGCCCAACCATCTTCAGCTGCTTCATCAATGGCCTTTCCTCAATCATACGGTCAGAAGTGGGGATGTTCGCTGATGATTGCACAATGTTCAGCACCATTCACGACTCCTCAGATGCAGAAGTAGTCCGTGTAGAAATGCAGCAAGACCTGGACAATATCCAGGCTTGGGCTGATGTGTAGCGCACATATTACTTGCCACTATCTCCAAGAGAGAATCTAACCATCTCCCCTTGACATTCAATGGCATTACCATTTCTGAATCCCCCACTGTCAACATCCTACTGGCTACCATTGACCAGAAACTGAACTGGAGTAGCCATATAAATACCGTGGTTACAAGAGCAGGTCACAGGCTAGGAATCCTGCGGCGAGTAACTCACCTCCTGACTCCCCAAAGCCTGTCCACCATCTACAAGGCAGGAGTGTGATGGAATACTCTCCACTTGCCTGGATGGGTGCAGTTCCAACCCTCAAGCAGCTCGACACCATCCAGGACAAAGCAGCCCGCTTGATTGGCACCCCATTTACAAACATTCACTGCCTCCACCACCGACGCACAGTGGCAGCAGTGTGTACCATCTACAAGATGCACTGCAGCAACTCACCAAGGTTTCTTAGACAGCACCTTCCAAACCCACGACCTCTACCAACTAGAAGGACAAGGGCAGCAAATGCATGGGAACACCACAACCTGCAAGTTCCCCTCCAAGTCACACAGCATCCTGACTTGGAACTATATCGCCGTTCCTTCACAGTCTCTGGGTCAAAATCCTGGAACTCCCTTCCTAACAGCACTGTGGGTGTACCTACCCCACATGGTCTGCAGCGGTTCAAGAAGGCAGCTCATCACCACCTTCTCCAGGGCAATTAGGGATGGGCAATAAATGCTGGCCTGGCCAGCGACGCCCACATCCCATGAATGAATCAAAAAAACCAGAATTACTGCACCAATCAATAGTGTACCAGGGATCAACACTGTAATACTGTAACATTAGCAGAATATTTTTTTCATTTTGTCTGATTTTTTTTACGCTGCTTGTCCAGCATTCTGTCCTGGATGAGCAGAAATCTCCTCCAAATAAGTGTTGGGAAGTCTGAAACCATTGTGTTTGGTCCCTGCTACAATCTCCAATCCCTAGCCACCGACTGCATCCCTCTCCCTGGCAACTGTCTGGGGCTGAATTACACTCTATTTGATCATATATGAATTTTCAATCACACAAAATTATAAATAGAGGCCTTGAATACAAAAGCAAGGAAGTTATGTTTTTTTTAAAAAAACACTGGTTTGACCTCAACTGGAGTATTGGGTCCAATTCTGGGCATCACACTTTCGGAAGGTTGCAAAGGCACTGGAGAGGGTGCAGAAAATATTTCCAAGAATGGTTCTGGGATGAGAGACTTCAGTTACATGGACAGATTGGAGAAGCTGGGGATGTTCTCTGTGGAGAAGGTTAAGAGGAGATTTGATGGAGGTATTCAAAATCATGAGGGGTCTAGAGTGAGTACAGAGAGAGAAACTAGGAACATAGGAGCCCACGAGCCTGCTCCACCATTCAATACGATCATGGCTGATCGTCCACTTCAATGCCTTTTCCCCACACTATCCCCATATCCTTTTATGTCATTGGTATTTAGAAATCTGTCAATCTCTGCTTTAAACATACTCAATGACTGAGCTTCCACAGCCCTCTGGGGTAGAGAATTCCAAAGATTCACAACCCTCCGAGTGAAGAAATTTCTCCTCATCTCTGTCCTAAGTGGCTTCCCCCTTATTTTGAAATTGTGTCCCCTGGTTCTAGACTCCCCAACCAGGGGAAACATCTTACCTGCATCTACCCTGTCTATCCCTTTAAGTATTTTGTAGGTTTCAATGAGATCACCTCTCATTCTTCAAAACTCTAGAGAATACAGGCCCAGTTTCCCCAATCCCTTTTGATAGGTGGTAGAAGCAGGTACGATAGCGAAGTTTAAGAGGCATCTTGACAAATACATGAATAGGATGGGAATAGAGGGATAAGGTACCCGGAAGTGCAGAAGGTTTTAGTTTAGGCAGGCATCAAGATCGGCGCAGGCTTGGAGGGCCGAATGACCTGTTCCTGTGCTGTACTGTTCTTTGACAGTCCCGCCATCCCAGGAACAAGTCTGGTGAATCTTCATTGCACTCCCTCGATGGCAATATTATCCTTCCTAAGGAAAGGGGACCAAAACTGCACACAGTACTCCAGGTGCAGTCTACCCAAGGTTCTATACAATTGATGCAAGACTTCACTACTCCTGTACTAAAATCCTCTTGTGATAAAGGCTAACATACCATTAACCTTCCTAATTACTTGCTGCACCTGCATGTTCGCTTTCAGTGACTTCTTGACAAGGACACCCAAGTCTCTTTGTACATCTACACTTTCCAATCTCTTACCATTTAAGAAATACTCTGCACATCTGTTCCACCTACCAAAGTGGATAACCTCACATTTTTCCATATTATATTCTATCTGCCACGTTCTTGCCCACTCACTAAGTCTGTCCAAATCCCCTTGAAGCCGCTTTGCATCTTCCTCACAACACACATTCCCACCTAGTTTTGTGTCATCTGCAAACTTGGAAATATTACATTTGGTGCCCACATCCAAATCATTGATATATATTGTGAACAGATGGGGCCCAAGCACTGATCCCTGCGGTATCCCACTAGTCACAGCCTGCCAATGCAAGAATGACCCGTTTATTCCTACTCTCTGCTTTCTGACTATTAACCAATCCTTAATCCATGCCAGTATATTACCTCCTATCCCATGTGCTTTAATTTTGCTAACCAATCTCCCGTGCGGGACTTTTTCAAAAGCCTTCTGAAAATCCAAGTATACCACATCCACCGTCTCCCCTTTATCAATTCTGTTAGTAACATCCTCAAAAACCTCCAACAGGTTCATCAAACATGATTTCCCATTTATAAATCCATGTTGACTATTCCCAATCAGATCATTATTATCCAAGTGTCCATGAAGTACTGTCACCTGCAAGGGTACAGACCAGGTGCCAGAAGGTGGGATTAGATTAAGCGGCTAGTTTTCTTTGGCCGGCGCAGACATGATGGGCTGAATGGCCTCCTTTTGTGCCATAATTTTTCTATGGTTCTATGGATCTATTTATCACATCCTTGAGAAAAGATTCTAGCACTTCCCCTACTACTGATGTAAGGCTAACAGGTCTGTAATTACCTCTTTTCTTTCTCCCCTCCCTTCTTAAATAGTGGGGTGACATTTGTGACCTTTCAATCTGCAGGAACCATTCCAGAATCTACAGAATTTTGGAAGATGATCACCAATGCATCCACTATCTCCATAGCTACCTCTTTCAACACTCTGGGATGTAGAATATCAGGTCCTGGGGACTTATCAACCTTCAGCCCCATTAATTTCTCCAATACAACCTTCTTACTAATACTAATTTCCTTCAATTCCTCATTCTCCCTAATCCCTTGGATCTCTAATTCTGGGAGATTTCTTGTATCTTCCTCAGTGAAGTCAGACACAAAATAATCATTTAGCTTCTCTGCCATTTCTCTATTCCCCATTATAATTTCTCCTGACTCTGCCTGTGATGGACCAATGGACCTGTAACAGCTCCCGTTGGCGGAAATGTCAAGAACTAGAGGTAACATGATGAAATACGTTTCCACGCAGTGAGTGGTTAGTAGCTGGAATGCACTGCCTGAGAATGAGGTGCAGGTAGATTCAATCAAGGCTTTCAAAAGGGAATTGGATAATTATTTACAGAGAAAAAAGTTGCAGCGCTACAGAGAAATGGTGGGGAGTGGGACTAGCTGAGTAGCTGTTACAGAGAACCAGATGGACATGATGGGCCGAAATCAAGTGATGCATTTTGGGAAGTTAAACCAGGGCAGATCATATACAGTGAATGGCAGGGCCCTGGGGAGTGTTGTTGAGCAGAGACACCTTGGGGTACAAGTGCATAGTCCCTGAAAGTGGCAACACAGGTAGACAGGGTGGTGAAGAAGGCATATGGCATGCTTGCCTTCATCGGCCGAGGCATTGAGTACAAGAGTTGGGACGTCATGTTACAGTTGTACATAATGTTGGTTAGGCCGCATTTGGAGTACTGTGTGCAGTTCTGGTCACCGCACTACAGGAAAGATGTGATTAAGCTAGAGAGGGTGCAGAAAAGATTCACAAGGATGTTACCTGGTTTGGAGAGCTTGAGTTATAAAGAGAGATTGGATAGGCTGGGTCTGTTTTCCCTGGAGCGAAGGAGGCTGAGAGAGGACATGATAGAGGTATATAAAATTATGAGAGGCATAGATAGGGTAGATAGCCAGAGTCTGTTTCCCATGGTAAGGGGTGAATAAAACTAGAGGGCGTAGATTTAAGGTGAGAGGGAGGAGGTTTAAAGGGGATCAAAGGGGTAAATTTTTCACATAAAGAACAGTGGGTATCTGGAATGAGCTGCCTGAGGAGGTGGTGGAGGCAGGAACAGTAGCAACATTGAAGAGGCATCTGGACAGGTACTTGAATGAGCAAGGCATAGAGGGATATGGAATTAATGCAGGCAGGTGGGATTAGTATAGATAGGCATTATGGTCGGCATGGACGCGGTGGGCCGAAGGGCCTGTTTCTATGCTGTACGACTCTATGACTATCATTCTCCAATTCTATGACATAACCACTGTTATGAAGTGAAGTCGCATGGGGTCCAGGGTGTACCAGCTAGATGGATAAAGAACTGGCTGGGCAACAGGAGACAGAGAGTAGCAGTGGAAGGGAGTTTCTCAAAATGGAGACGTGTGACCAGTGGTGTTCCACAGGGATCCGTGCTGGGACCACTGTTGTTTGTGATATACATAAATGATTTGGAGGAAAGTATAGGTGGTCTGATTAGCAAGTTTGCAGACGACACTAAGATTGGTGGAGTAGCAGATAGTGAAGGGGACTGTCAGAGAATACAGCAGAATATAGATAGACTGGAGAGTTGGGCAGAGAAATGGCAGATGGAGTTCAATCAGGGTAAATGCGAGGTGATGCATTTTGGAAGATCCAATTCAAGAGTGAATTATACAGTAAATGGAAAAGTCCTGGGGAAAATTGATGTACAGAGAGACTTGGATGTTCAGGTCCATTGTTCCCTGAAGGTGGCAACGCAGGTCAATAGAGTGGTCAAGAAGGCATACGGCATGCTTTCCTTCATCGGACGGGGTATTGAGTACAAGGGTTGGCAGGTCATGTTACAGTTGTATAAGACTTTGGTTCGGCCACATTTGGAATACTGCGTGCAGTTCTGGTCGCCACATTACCAAAAGGATGTAGATGCTTTGGAGAGGGTGCAGAGGAGGTTCACCAGGATGTTGCCTGGTATGGAGGGCGCTAGCTATGAAGAGAGGTTGAGTAGATTAGGATTATTTTCATTAGAAAGACGGAGGTTGAGGGGGGACCTGATTGAGGTGTACAAAATCATGAGAGGGATAGACAGGGTGGATAGCAAGAAGCTTTTTCCCGGAGTGGGGGATTCAATTACTAGGGGTCACGAGTTCAAAGTGCGAGGGGAAAAGTTTAGGGGGGATATGCGTGGAAAGTTCTTTACACAGAGGGTGGTGGGTGCCTGGAACGCGTTGCCAGCGGAGGTGGTAGACGCGGGCACGATAGTGTCTTTTAAGATGTATCTGGACAGATACATGAATGGGCAGGAAGCAAAGAGATACAGACCCTTAGAAAATAGGCGACATGTTTAGATAGAGGATCTGGATCGGCGCAGGCTTGGAGGGCCGAAGGGCCTGTTCCTGTGCTGTAATTTTCTTTGTTCTTTGTTCACTCCATCACCAAGACCACCTAGTCCACCTATGTAAGATTGCCTATATTTGCCCCTCTCAGTTCATTTGCTGCTGAAATCTTCATCCATTCCCTACCTAATGCAGAATACAGGCTTAAAGACAGGATTCTTGGTAGTGTGGAGGAACACAGGGATCTTGGGGTCCATGTCCATAGATCGCTCAAAGTTGCCACCCAAGTTGATAGGGTTGTTAAGAAGGCGTATGGTGTGTTGGCTTTCATTAACAGGGGGATTGAGTTTAAGAGCCGCGAGGTTATGCTGCAGCTCTATAAGGCCCTGGTTCGACCACACTTGGAATATTGTGTTCAGTTCTGGTCGCCTCATTATAGGAAAGATGTGGAAGCTTTAGAGAGGGTGCAGAGGAGATTTACCAGGATGCTGCCTGGACTTGAGGGCATGTCCTACGAAGAAAGATTGAGGGAGCTAGGGCTTTTCTCATTGGAGCGAAGAAGGATGAGAGGTGACTTGATAGAGGGGTACAAGATGATGAGATAGAGTGGATAGTCAGAGACTTTTTCCCAGGGTGGAAAGGGCTATCACCAGGGGGCATAATTTTAAGGTGATTGGAGGAAGGTTTCGGGGAGATGTCAGAGGTAAGTTCTTTACACAGAGAGTGGTGGGTGCGTGGAATGCACTGCCAGCGGTGGTAGTAGAAGCAGATACATTAGGGACATTTAAGCGACTCTTGGATAGGTACATGGATGATAGTAGAATGAAGGGTAGGTAGTTAGTTTGATCTTAGAGTAGGTTAAAGGTTCGGCACAACATCGTGGGCCAAAGGACCTGTACTGTGCTGTACTGTTCTATGTTCTAACCCTCTCAGCCTCTCCTTCCTCTTTTAACATGACAACGCCAGGCAGTCTAAGAGAACCAGACAGATAGTGCAGGAGTCCCCTGATATGATCTCACTTGCTAATCGGTTTTCCATTTTGGCTGCTGGTGATGGTGATGGTTCCTCTGAGGAGTGCAGTCAGAGCTAAGTTTGTGGCACCACAGGTGGCTCGTCTGCACAGGAGGGGAGGAAGAAGAGTGGAACGGCGGTAGTGATAGGGGATTCGTTAGGGGATCAGACAGGTGTTTCTGCGGCAGTAAACATGACTCCAGGATGGTGTGTTGCCTCCCTGGTGCCAGGGTCTAGGATGTCATGGAGTGGCTGCAGGACATTCTTCTGGGGGAGGGTGAACACTTCAGAGGCCGTGGTCCACATTGGTACCAATGACATTGGTAAGAAGGGGGATGAGGTCCTGAAAGCAGATTTTAGGGAGCTAGGAAGGAGATTAAAAAACAGGACTTCAAAAGCAGTACTCTCAGGATTACTCCCAGTCCCACATGTCAGTGAGCATAGGAATAGAAGAATTGAGTGATTGAACACATGGCTGGAGAACTGGTGTAGGAGGGAGGGCATCAGATTTCTGAGACATTGGGACTGGTTCTGGGACAGGTGGGACCTGTACAAGATGGACGGGTTGCATCTTCGCAGGACTGGGAAGAATATCCTCGCACGGAGATTTGCTAGTGCTGTTGGGGAGGGTTTAAACTAAATTGCCAGGGGGATGGAAACCTGAGAGGGAGCTCGGATTGGAGGGAAGCAAAACTGGTAACTTGTCAGGGGTGTGGGAACCAGGAGCAAGTATCAGAGAGGAATACCAAGATGCACAGAATACTGGGGGAGATAGATAGCACTAGAGTAGGGAATAGTACGTGATTAGGTGGCGTCAGAGTAAGGGAGAAAGTAATAAAGGCTGAATCAGGGTTAATGTGCATGTATGTGAATGTACGGAGTGTGGTTAATAAGATGGTGAGGTACAGGCACAGATTGCCATGTGGAAATATGATGTTGTGGCTATAACAGAGACCTGGCTCAAAGAAGGGCAGGACTGGGTGTTAAATATTCAGGAAAGATAGGAAAGGGAAAAAAGGGGGAGGGGTGGCAGTATTGATTAAGGAGAATCATAGAGTTATACAGCACAGAAACAGGCCCTTAAGCCCAGTGTGTCTGTGCCGGCCGTCAAGCTGATCTATTCTAATCCCATTTTCCTGCACTTGGCCTATGGCCTTGTATACTATGGCGCTTCAAGTGCTCATCTAAATACTTCTTAAAAGTTGTGAGGGTTCCTGCCTCTACCACCCCTTCAGGCAGTGCATTCCAGATTCCAACTATCCTCTCGGTGAAAAAGCTTTTCCTCAAATCCCCTCTAACCCTCCTGCCCCTTACCTTAAATCTATACCCCCTGGTTATTGCCACCTCTGCTAAGGGAAAATGTTTCTTTCTATCTCCGCTTCTCATAATTTTGTATATCTCAATCAGGTCCCTCCTCAGCCTTATCTGCTCTAAGGAAAACAACCCTAACCTATCCAGTCTCTCTTCATAGCTGAAATGCTCCAGGCCAGGCAACATCCTGGTGAATCTCCTCTGCACCCTCTCCAGTTCAATCACATCCTTCCAATAGTTTGGTGCCCAGAACTGTACACAGTACTCCAGCTGTGGCCTAACTAGCCATTTATACAGCTCCATCATAACCTCCGTGCTCTTTTATTCTATGCCTCGGCTGATAAAGGCAAGTATCCCATATGCCTTCCTAACCACCTTATCTACCTGTGCTGCTGCCTTCAGTGATCTATGGACAAGTACACCAAGGTCCCTCTGACCCTCTGTGCTTCCTAGGGTCCTACCATCCATTGTATATTCCCCTGCCTTGTTAGTCCTCCCAAAATGCATCACCTCACACCCCTCAGGATTAAATTCCAATTGCCACTGCTCCGCCCATCTATATTGTCCTGTAATCTCAGGCTTTCCTCCTTGCTATTTCCAATACCAACAATTTTTGTGTCATCTGCGAACTTACTGATCATACCGCCTATATTCACGTCTAAATCATTAATGTACATTACAAACAGCAAGGGTCCCAGCACTGATCCCTGTGGTACACCATTGGTCACAGGCTTCCACACGCAAAAACACCCCTTGACCATCACCCTCTGCATCCTACCACTAAGCCAATTTTGGATCCAATTTGCCAAATTGCCCTGGATCCCATGGGCTCTTACCTTCTTAACCAATCTCCCATGTGGGACCTTATTAAAAGCTTTACTGAAATCCATGTATACTCCATCAACTGCTTTACCCTCACCTATCCATCTAGTCACCGCCTCGAAAAATTCAATCAAATTAGTTAGACACGATCTCCCCGTGACAAAGCCATGCTGACTATCACTGATTAATCCCTGCCTCTCCAAGTGGAGATTAATCCTGTCCCTCAGAACTTTTTCCAATATGTTCCCAACCACTGATGTTAGACTCACCGGCCTGTAATTACCTGGTTTATCCCTGCTACCCTTCTTGAGACCATTACAGTGCTGGAGAAAAAGGATGTCACAGAGGGGTCGAGGACAGAATCAATTTGGCTAGAGCTAAGGAACAACAAAGGTGCGATTACATTGCTCGGTGTTGTCTATAGGCCACCAACTAGTGGGAAAGACATGGAGGAACAAACTTGCAAGGAAATTACAGAGAGGTGCAAAAATTATAGGGTAGTTATAATGGGGGTTTTAATTATCCAAACATAGACTGGGAGAGTAGTAGTGTAAATGGCAGTGAGGGTCAAGAGTTCCTAGAGTGTATTCAGGAAAATTTTCCACAACAGTATGTTGCTAGTCCAATGAGAAAGGAGCCACTGCTAGACCTGGTTCTTGGAAATGAGGTGGGCCAAGTATCAGTAGGAGAACATTCAAGGGATAGTGATGATTGAATCATAAGCTTTAGGCTGACTATGGAAAAGGACAAAGAGCAATCCAGGGTAAGAATAATTAACTGGGGGAAAGTCAACTTCAATGGGGTAAGAATGGAGCTGGGGCGAACGAATTGGAGTCAAAAGCTGGCAGGAAAACTGGCAGCTGAACAATGGGCTATCTTCAAAGAGGAGATAGTTCGGGCACAGTCAAGGTATGTTCCCTTGAAGGAGAAAAGTAGGGCAATCAAATCCAGAGCTCCCTAGATGACAAAAGAGGTAGAGATTAAGATAAAGAAGAAGAAGTGTGCTTCTGACAGATGCCAGGTAGAAAATACTATTGAGAACCAGGTTAAACATAGAAGGTCCAGAGGGGAAATGAAAAAGCAAATAAGAGAAGCAAAGAGAGAGCATGAAAAGAGACTGGCAGCTAGCATTAAAGGAAATCTCAAAGTTTTCTATAGGCATATAAATAGTAAAAGGATGGTAAAAGGAGGAGTGGGGCCGATTAGGGACCAGAAAGGGGATTTACACATGGAGGCAGAGGGCATAGCTGAGGTATTAAATGAATACTTTGCATCTGTCTTTACCAAGGAAGAAGATGCAACCCAGGCAATGTTGAAAGAGGAGGTAAGTCAGACACTAGAGGGGTTTAAAATTGATAAAGAGGAAGTATTAGATAGGTTGTCTGTACTTAAAGTGGATAAAGAACCAGGACTGGATGAGGTGCATCCAAGAATACTGAGGGAAATGAGGGTGGAAATCGCAGATGGCCATAATTTTTCAGTCTTTCTTAGACTTGAGGGTGGGACCAGAGGACTGGAGAATTGCAAATGTTACACCCTTGTTCAAAATAGTTTGTAAAGATAAGCCCAGCAACTACAGACCAGTCAGTTTAACTTTGGTTGTGGGAAAACTTTAGAAAAAATAATTCGGGACAAAATCAATAGTCACATGGACAAATGCAAGTTAATTAGTGAAAGCCAGCATGGATTTCTTAAGGGAAAATCATGTTTAACTAACTTGCTGGAGTTTTTTGAGGAGGTACCAGAGAGGGTTGATGAGGGCAATGCTGTTGATGTGGTGTACATGAACTTCCATTCCAAAAGGCATTTGATACTGTGCCACACAAGAGACTTGTGAGCAAACTTGTAGCTCACGGAATAAAAGGGATGTTAGCAACATGGATACAAAATTGGCTGAGTGACAGGAAACAAAGAGTAGTGATTAATGGATGTTTTTCGGACTGGAGGAAGGTTTGTAGAGGAATTCCCCAGGGTCCCTTGCTTTTCCTGATATATATTAATGACCTAGACCTTGGTGTACAGGGCACAATTTCAAAGTTTGCAGAGGATAACGAAACTTGGAAGCATTGTGAACTGTGAGGCGGATAGTGTAGATCTTCAAAAGTACATAGACAAGTTGGTGGAATGGGCAGAGGGGTAGCAGATGAGGTTCAATGCGAGAAATGTGAAGTGATTCATTTTGGTAGGAAGAACATGGAGAGACAATATAGAATAAAGGTTACAATTCTAAAGTGGGTGCAGGAGCAGAGGGACGTGGGTGTATATGTGCATAGGTCATTGAAGGTGGCAGGATTGGTTGAGAGAGCAGTTAATAAAGAATAATGGATCGAGAACGAGGGGGTACAGATTTGAAGTATTTGGTAAGAGAAGCAAAAGTGACATGAGGAAAAACTTTTTCATGCAATGTGTGGTTAAGGTCTGGAATGCGCTGCCTGAGAATGTGGTGGAGGCAGGTTCAATTGAAGCTTTCAAAAGGGAATTAGACAGTTATATGAAAAGGAAGAATGTGCAGGGTTACAGGGAGAAGGCGGGAGAATGGAACTGAGGGAATTGCTGTTTTGGAGAGCCAAGTAGCCTCCTTCTGCACAGTAAAGATTCTGTGATTCTGTGAACTTGTATTTATATAGCACCTTAAACATCATAAAACATCCCAAGGTGCTTCATAGGAATGTTATAAAGAGATATCAGGAGATATTAGGGTAGGTGATCAAAAGCTTGGCCAAAGAGGTAGGCTTTAAGGAGTGTCTTAAAGGAGGAAAGGGAAATAGAGTGGTTTAGGGAGCGACTTCCAGAGCTTAGGGCCTGGGTAGCTGAAAACACAGCCGCCAATGGTGGAGTAATTAAATTCAGGGAGACGGTGATTGGATGAGTAATCCAGTAGCCCAGGCTAATACATGAGTTCAAATCCCACCACGGCAGCTGGTAGAATTTAAATTCAATTCATAAAAATCTGGAATTGAAAGCTAGTCTCAATAATGGTGCCAAGAAACTATCGATTGTCGTAATGATCTTTAGGGAAGGAAATTTGCCGTCCTTACCTGGTGTGGCCTACAAGTGACTTTAGACCCACAGCAATGTGGTTGACTCCTAACTGCCCTCTGAAATGGCCTAGCAAGCCACTCAGTTGTCAAAGGCAATTAGGGATGGGCAATAAATGCTGGCCTTGCCAGTAATGTGCACATTCCATGAAATAATAATAAAAAACAAATGAGACCAGAAGTAGATGAGGGCAGATATCTTGGAGGGTTATAGGGCTGGAGGAGATTACAGAGATCGGGAAGGGAAAGGCTATCGAGGAATTTGAAGGGAGGGATGAGGTTATGGAGGGATTTGAAAACAAGGGTGAGAATTTTAAAATCGAGGTGTTGCTTGACTGGGAGTCAATGTAGGTCAGTGAGCACAGAGGTGATAAGTGAACTTAGTGTGAGTAAGGATACAGGGAGCAGGGGGTTGAATGGCCTCAAGTTTACAGAGGGTAGAATCTGGGAAGCTGGCCTGGAATGGGTTGGAATTGTCCAGTCTGGAGGTAACAAAGACATGGATGAGGATTTCAGCATCAGATGAGCTAAGGCAGGGGTGAAGTCAGACAATGTTATGCAAGTGAAAATAGTTGGTCTTCGTGATGGCACAAATGTATGATTGGAAGCTCATCTCGGAGTCCAATATGACACAGGTTGCAGACTGGTTCAGCCTCAGGCAGTTGCCAGGGAAAGGGATGGAGTCAGCAGCTTGGGAATGGAGTTTGTAGTGGGGACCGAAGACAATAGCTTCAGTCTTCCCAGGAAGGTCAGCAGTTTAGTGGAAATAGAATTGAGGGAGCAGTAGGTCATCTTTTTTTTAAATTCATTCATGGGATGTGGGCGTCACTGGCCAGGCCAGCATTTATTGCCCATCCCTAATTGCCCTTGAGGAGGTGGTGGTGAGCTGCCTTCTTGAACCACTGCAGTCCATTTGGGGTAGGTCCGGTTTCATTCCTATTCCATCGCATAGACAAGACGAGCTTGGAAAGAGTTTGAGGGGATATGGAAGAGAAGCTACAGAACGATACTAGCTCTGGTCCAGTCCTGTGCGAATTGTCCAAGTTCAATAGCTTGCCTACTCCAGCCTTACTCAAACCTTCCATTATTTTGAAGACTTGGATCATGTCCCCCCCACCCCGCCCCAGTCTATTGTCCAAGACTGGAGCTTTTGCCCATTACTGTTTTCTTACACCAGTAACCACGTGGAGGAGCGACATGATAGAGGTTTACAAAGTTATGAGCGGCATGGACAGAGTGGATAGTCAGAAGCTTTTTCCCAGGGTGGAAGAGTCAGTTACTAGGGGACATAGGTTTAAGGTGCGAGGGGCAAAGTTTAGAGGGGATGTGCGAGGCAAGTTTTTTACACAGAGGGTGGTGAGTGCCTGGAACTTGCTGCCAGGGAAGGTGGTGGAAGCAGATACGATAGCAACGTTTAAGAGACATCTTGACAAATATATGAATAGGAAGGGAATAGAGGGATATGGGCCCCGGAAGTGCAGAAGGTGTTAGTTTAGGCAGGCATCAAGATCGGCGCAGGCTTGGAGGGCCGAATGGCCTGTTCCTGTACTGTACTGTTGTCACTCCTCGCTGACCTTTTCTAAAGAATCTATATCCTTTATGACACAGACCTCACCATTGATCTGTACAATATCAGTATAACACATTCTAATGAGTAATCCAACAGCCTCCAAAATGCACTCAAGCCCCATTTGACTTATTAACAACCATCTCACACTGCTCCAATGCTTTTTTATATTTGATCTTGTGATGTGGGTGTTGCTGGCAAGGCTGGCACTTATTTCCCATCCCAGTTGTCCTGAGAAGGCGGTATGGACCTTGTCCTTGAACCACTGCAGCCAGTGTGGTTATGGTACTCCCGTGATGGTGATAGGCAATCCAGGATTCTGAGCTAGTAACGATGAAGGAACGCCGATATATATCAAAGTCAGGAGTGTGCGCGACTTGGAAATCATGGTTTCTGCAGTATTGCTGCCCTTATTCTTCTCAGTGGTGGCAGCCAGAGGGTTGGGAAGTGCAGTCAAAGTAACCTTGGTGAGTTGCTGCAGCATACCCTGTTGATTGCACACACTTCAGCCACAGTGTATCAGCAATGGATGAATGGATAGTAACTTCATTTGGAGAGGCACCAATCAATGAAACTGTTTTTGGACTGTGCTCTCCCATTGGTAGACAGCCCAGGATGGGGGTTGCTATGGAATCCTCCATTGCTGCACAGGCCTGGTGCCCACTTGCCTCTTTTTTCTACCAGGCTCCTGGGGTGGAATTTTATTGAAACAGACCCACTTGCAGTGAGTCGGGAACCCATTTGTTTCATCAGCGGGCTTTGCTGTAACTGTTTAACTTAGTCACTTTTGGGTCTCCCGACCAATCCCAGATTCTGGGTGTGATGACAACTCACACCTATCAAAGGGAGGATTTCAATTTAAAAGGACCCCTAGAAGGGGATAGAGGGGCTGAACTGTACATTGCTTTCTGAGGCTTCAGCAACTACAGGAATGGAGAGGAGATGTGGGAAGACTGCCCCCCAGGTGTCTGATTCTTACCTGGAGGTCCTGCTGCATGATCTGAGGGACTGAAGTGAAATTCTATTTCCCATGCACGGGAGGAAGAGGCCAGCCTCTCAAACCAAGCAGGCACGGATAGAAGTGACTGAGGAAGTGAGCAGCAGGAATGTGGTCTCTTGCACCTGGGTGCAGTGCCTCAAGAAAATCAATAACCTCAGCAGGGCGTGAAAGGTAAGTGGCTTCCCACTTCCAGGTGCCAGCCCCCAGACTCTGACTTCCTCAGCCCTGTACAGCACTCCTCAGATCAACACACCTTGCAGCTACACTCATTTCTCTCTGTAAGCACCTCCTCATACCCCCATGTGTATAGCCAAAACACGCAACTTTATCTTATTGATCTCAGTCACCCTCTGCAAATAGTATCATTCCCTCCTCTCCATAATCCATTTCTCACTCTGTTATATAGCACCTTTAACAATATAAAATATCCCAAGGTGCTTCACAGGAGGATTATAAAAGAAAATATGGCAGCAAGCCACATAAAAACAGAATCATAAAAAGTTTACGGCACAGAAAGAGGCCACTTGGCCCAATCGTGTCTGTGCTGGCTGAAATATGAGCCATTGAGTCTAGTCCCACCTTCCAGCATTTGGTCCATAGCCCTGCAGGTTACGGCACTTGAGGTGCATATCATACCTCTTTTAAATGAGTTGAGGGTTTCTGCCTCAACTATCCTTTCAGGCAGTGAGTTCCAGACCCCCCCACCACCCTCTGGGTAAAAAATGCTTTCCTCATCTCCCCTCTAATCTTTCTACCAATCACTTTAAATCTCTGCCCCCTCATCACTGACCTCTCTGCTAAAGTGAATAGACCCTTCACCTCCACTCTATCCAGATCCCTCAAAATTTTGTACATTTCAATCAGATCTCCCCCCAGACTATCCAATCTTTCCTCATTAACAGCATTTTTCCAGTCCCAGCAACATCCTCATAAATCTTCTCTGTACCCACTCTAGCGTAATGACATCCTTTCTGTAATGAGGTGACCAGAACTGCACACAGTACACAAGTTAAGGAGATATTAGGTCAGGTGACCAAAGCTTGGTCAAAGACATAGGTTTTAAGGAGTGTCTTAAAGGAAGAAAGCAAGGCAGAGAGGTGTAGTAAGGGAATTCCAGAACTTGGGGCCCGGGCAGCTGAAGGCAAGGCCACCTATGGTGGTGCGGTTAAAATCAGGGATGCTCAAGAGGCCAGAATTAGATGAGTGCAGATTTCTGAGGGTTGTGGGGCTGGAGATTACAGAGATAGGGAGAGATGAGGCCATGGAGAAATTGGAAAACAAGGATGAGAATTTTAAAATCAAGATGTTGCTTGTCCAGGAGCCAGTGTAGGTCAGCGAGCACAGGGGTGATAGGGGAGCAGGATTTGGTGTGACTTAAGATATGGGCAGCAGAGTTTTGGATGGCCTCAAGTTTACAGAGGGTAGAATGTGAGAGACCAGCCAGTGCACAACTACAGGGATAAAGACAGAACCAGTAGTGGTCCTCTAGTGACAGCACCTTGTCGGCCACTGGCAATGCATGCCCACCTGGTTCACAGTGAAGGAGGTCTTGCTCCAGAAGGCTGCGGATGTCAGCAACGACCTACCAAGAAACCCTGAGCCTCCTGGGGCACTGGTGCTCAGACATGTCGAGGAACCTGATCCTCTATCTGTAGACCCCATGTTGGGGTTATCGCCTTCAAGAGGAAGCTCTCTGTCCATCCCCTTTGGCCTGTAGATTGGCATGCAGCTGAGAAGACAGTTCCTGATGCTCCTCTTGTTCATCATTAGAGGTCCAAGGCAGAGCTGTATAAGCTGCTCCCATGCTGCAGTGAAGGCTGACAGCAGGGAATTGCAGATAAAGGTGAGTAAAGTCCAAGAGAGGTGAAATGATTTCCAAAAATTTGGAAATCACCTGTGAAGCAGTAAAATCAGGCTCTCAAAACAACTGCTGTGAGCACAAACCTTTCACACAGGCAGGCCAGCAGCTATTCAGTTGCAATATTTAATGGCTTTCGAGCTTGTCAGTTTAATTGGTCAATGATTCACTGCTCTGCTCTCATCTTGTTAACCCTGATGAGTTCCACACATCTCAGGAAACCCATGCGCTGGCTGTTAAAGACAGAAACCGGGTTAAAGACTCAATTCATTGATTATTTGAATGACTAACCCAACAGCTCCCCACCCACCCCCCCACCTCCAAAAACGTGCATTGGTAAAACCCAGAAGTGGGCAGGATCATGCCAAGTTTCCAATACGCCAGTATTTTTTGTGGCTTTAATGCTCTGTTCACACCTGAATCCATCCCCCTCCCCCCCAGTTAACGTTCTGCCCCAGAGTGCCTGTTCTGTTTTGCCAGGTTTTCATTCTCGCCTCTCCTGTATTAACTATTCACATTCTCTCAGTCTCATCCACAGATTTAAAGTATTTGGTAAGAGAAGCAAAAGTGACTTGAGGCAAAACTTTTTCACAGTGAGTGGTTAAGGTCTGGAATGCACTGCCTGAGAACGTGGTGGAGGCAGGTTCAATTGAAGCATTCAAAAGGGAATTAGACAGTTATATGAAAACGAAGAATGTGCAGGATTACGGGGAAAAGGCAGGGGAATGGAACTGAGGGAATTGCTCTTTCGGAGAGCCGGTGCAGACATGATGGGCCGAATGGCCTCCTTTAGCACTGTAACAATTCTATGATTCTTTTTTCCTCTCCCATTTTGCTAATCCGGCCTCCTTTTGTCTCATGCTATTGCCAATTCTATTAGTTAACCATCTCTCATTCTTTACCCAACCTCTTTAAAGCTCATTCTTTCCTTTCTTGTGTAAGTTTTTTCTTCCCCTTTCGCTCGTTCTGTTGTTATAAGCTGCTAATGTGAAATGTCCTCAGATTCTGAGAAAGAGCCATGCCTGAAATGTTAATATTTTCCTTTCTTTCTAGAGACTGCTTGGCGTGCTTTTTCCAGCATTACACGGAAACAGGCCATTTAACCCAACTGGTCTGTGCCAGTATTTATACTCTACTTGAGCCAGCTCCCACCCTTCTTCATCTAACTGCTTCAGCATTTCCTTCTATTCCTTGCCCTAATGAATGTTGGAAAATCAATATCTCTCTAATTCTGTCACTTTAGTTTGTTTTCTTCAAGGATCCACCTCGATGGGCCGAATGCACTGGTATTGGGGAGAGCTGACAAGTTACAGATCTACATCACATGCCCTTGAAGCAACTATTAGATAGCCACAGATCTCACAATGTCCATTGATCAATTTTATACCTTTATTCCATTGTATCTTTGTTCTTCAGCTAGACAAAGTATCAAAAAACATCATCTCTTGAATTTCTCCACAGCAACTTTCCCAACATCACAAGATCCCTAAAGGGAACGAGCTGATTCTGAAGCAGCAGCAACAGCAGTGAGGAGGAAAGTGGGACATGGAGAATAGTCTTCATTGGTTTTCAACTCAAGGTGCTGATGATTCTCAGATCATCCTCCCCATTTCCCGCATCTTTGTGACAATAAACCCTGTAATCACCATACATGCCATATTCTTCCTTCGTAACTGCTGAAAGCTTGTAAAGGAACAGTAATCAACTTCACTGTTGCATTGAGAAGCACCAGCTAGCTATTTGATGCATTCATTTGAAAAATATATATTGCTATGACTTCCTGGCATCCCACTTTTTATTACTTCAACGTGCTGAAGGCTTTTTTAAAACATTTTTTTCTTCAAGCAAGCCACACTGAGGTAAACAGAAATAATCACACACCAACTAAAGTATGGAGAATGGCTAAACCTATGTCAGAAGCTGAGAATACTGGGAATCACAAACTAGTTAGCAAGGAAAGGGACAAGATATTTGTAGAAACAGTCAACCAATTAGTTAATAAGTGATATGAAAGAGGAAAAGCTCAGACTAAGAGATGAATCATAAACATATTGAACTGAGTAACTGTAGGGAGTATAATCTTTATTAACAGTACTGCAACGAGTCTAAGAAATAAGGCACAAGCTGGAGGATAAAACTAAAGCAGGAGACATTGGTTAGGATTGTGTATGGGTTGGATTTCATTCAAAGGAAGAACGCGTGTTTCTATAGTGCCTTTCACATCTTCAGGACATTTCTAAATGCTTTACAGCCAATGAAGTACTTTTTTGAAGTGTAGTCACTGTTGTTATGTAGGCTGAATTAAATATCAGCACTTCAACCCACTCAAAGGGTAGAGATTTTGAAAACCTATATACATAGAATTTATCACCTTATCCTTACACAAATATCACAAAATACACTCATAACTTTGGAAAGTATAATTAAGAAAGTGGTTAAAGAAACCTTATATTTACTCCATGACAACTTGTATGGACTAGTCTATGCAAGAACAAGAAATGGGAGATTGCACCTATCAGAACTGTTGACAATTATCAGTAGGCTCGAGGCCCTGGAGAAGTCCAAGGATCTTATTGCAAGAGCTTCTTTTGAATAGTGGAATAAGTAAAAAGGGAAATATTGATAAATTTAAAAATCTGAAACTCCTAAGTGACATGAAGGTTTATGAAGAACTATCCAAGAGTGCATACACTACAAATAATACCAGAAAAATGGAAGATTTTGATCCTGTCACAGCTGTGCAATCAAAAAATATAATACCCAGTGAGTGGCTTAGAAGAATGTCAAAGAATATAGAGGATTGGATCAGGAAAAAAAAGACTTATGGCAGATTAAGAGTGCTGAAAACAGCAGAGGCCCTAGAGGAATATAGAAAGTGTGGGGGGGGGGTACTTAAAAAAGTAATCAGGAGAGCGAAGAGGGAACATGAAAAAACACTGGCGGGCAAGATAAAGGAAAATCCTAAGGCATTTTATGAGTATGTTAAGAGCAAGAGGATAACCAGGGAAAGAGTAGGGCCCATTAAGGACCAAAGTGGCAATGTGTGTGTGGAGCCGGAGGACATAGATGAGGCTTCAAATGATTACTTTTTATTTGTGTTCACTATGGAGAAGGACGATGTAGGTGTAGAGAACAGGATGGGGGATTGTGATATACTTGAACAAATTAGCATTGAAAGGGAGGAAGTATTAGTGGTTTAAGCGGGCTTAGAACTGGATAAATCCCCAGGCCCAGATGAGATGTATCCCAGGCTGATTTGTGAGGCAAGGGAGGAGATAGCAGGGGCTCTAACACAAATTTTCAAATCATCTCTGGCCACTGGAGAGGTACCAGAGGACTGGAGGACAGCGAATGTAGTACCATTATTCAAGAAGGACAGCCGGGATAAACCAGGTAATTACAGGCCAGTGAGATTAACATCAGTGGTTGGGAAACTATTGGAAAATATTCTGAGGGACAGGATTAATCAGGGATAGTCAGCATAGCTTTGTCAGGGGGAGATCATTTCTAACTAACTTGGTTGAATTTTTCAAAGCTGTGACTAGATGTGTAGATGAGAGTAAAGCAGTTGATGTAGTCTACATGGACTTCAGTAAGGCTTTTGATAAGGTCCCGCATGGGAGATTGGTTAAGAAGGTAAGAGCCCATGGGATCCAGGGCAATTTGGCAAATTAGATCCAAAATTGGCTTAGTGGCAGGATGCAGAGGGTGATGGTCAAGGGTTGTTTTTGCGAATGGAAGCCTGTGACCAGTGGTGTACCACAGGGATCGGTGCTGGGACCCTTGCTGTTTGTAGTGTACATTAATGATTTAGACATGAATATAGGAGGTATGATCAATAAGTTTGCAGATAACAGGAAAATTGGTGGTGTCGTAAATAGTGAGGAGGAAAGTTTTAGATCACAGGACAATATAGATGGGCTGGTAAGATGGGCAGAGCAGTGGCAAATGGAATTTAATCCTGAGGGGTGTGAGGTGATGCATTTTGGGAGGACTAACAAGGCAAGGGAATATACAATGGATGGTAGGACCCTAGGAAGTACAGAGGGATCTTGGTGCACTTGTCCATAGATCACTGAAGGCAGCAGAAAAGGTAGATAAGTTGGTTAGGAAGGCATATGGGATACTTGCCTTTATTAGCCAAGGCATAGAATATAAGAGCAAGGAGGTTATGATGGAGCTGTATAAAATGCTAGTTAGGCCACAGCTGGTGTACTGTGTACAGTTTTGGTCACCACACCATAGGAAGGATGTGATTGCACTTGAGAGGGTGCAGAGGAGATTCACCAGGATGTTGCCTGGGCTGGAGCATTTCAGCTATGAAGAGAGACTGAATAGGCTAGGGTTGCTTTCCTTAGAGCAGAGAAGGCTGAGGGGGGACCTGATTGAGGTATACAAAATTGAGGGGCATTGATAGGTTAAATAGGAAGAAACTTTTTCCCTTAGCGGAGGGGTCAATATCCAGGGGGGCATAGATTGAAGGGAAGGGGCAGGAGGTTTAGGGGGGATTTGAGGAAAAGTATTTTCACCCAGTGTGTGGTTGGAATCTTGAACGCACTACCTGAAGAGGTGATAGTGGCAGGAACCCTCACAACACTTGAGAAGTATTTAGATGAGCACTTGAAACGCCACAGCATACAAGGCTATGGGCCAAGTGCTGGAAAATGGGATTAGAATAGTCAGGTGCTTGATGGCCGGCATAGACACGGTGGGCCGAAGGGCCTGTTTCTGTGCTCTATAACTCTAAATGGACCACTGACAATGAATATACAAATTGGAGAAGTTTGGAATTCATGAAATGGATTAAATTGATACCATGGAGTCTGGATCACTTATTACCATAAAGAAAACTTTCAATTATTGGCTCAGTCTTACAGGTAAAAGTAATAATCCAATTTTATTAATGCTGTTTTATTATGAGCTAATTTATATCCCACTAGATTTACATCATCTTTAGGAAGAATTGGACTGATAAAGATATGCAGGAATTGTGGTTTCAAAACCAATTTTTATCTCATATATTAGGAAGCCAGCACTAAAATACATAATGGTTCTTGAAAGGCTCAAGGAAAAAAAAATGGTAGATATGGTTGGACTGTTTGCATCAAACTGAGATTTAAATCCTCCGATGTTAAACTGTGGAAACCCGACATCATTCTCCACAAGGAAGATAATGTCACCATTGTAGGTGTGACAATATGTTATGAGAACAATGAAAAATCCCTGAAAAAGGCATGGACTGGAAAAGCAAATAAATATAAACACCTGGAACCTTGCTAAGATGACAAAAGGATCAAACATCAAATTCTTCAGGTTTATCAGAGCTGGAGGAAAACAGGTCAAACTCAACATGCTTACGAAGGTCCTTAAAATTAAGTGTTTTAAAGTCACTGCCAAACAAACCTCAAGGTTTACTTTATTGTTAATACTCGAACTGTTAGATTTTTATGGACTAACAACCACTGTTAAGAGGGAAGCATGATTTTAATAATGTATTATATTCATTTCGGTATCAATTAGTTTTATTGATTTTATCATTTTAGTTTTAGTAATTCTTGTTTTTAATATTTTTTCTTTGCTTTCTAGTATAGAGTGAGTTTGTTCATTTTTAATCTATTTTAATCAATGAAGTTTAATTTTATTTTAATTACTAGATACTAATTACATCACACCAAATGATTATAGAATACAAGATAAACATTGTCAATCAATCATATGTGTGCAATTGACTCGGCTACCCCCTGTCTCCGAGTCGACTCCAACGCTTGGTGTGATCTCCAGGCTCCAGATTTTAACATCCCATATTCATTTGCCCTTTCTTGCTTTGATTCCTTTTACTATCTACCCTATGCCTTCTTCCCACCCCTACTGGCTGTCACTTTTCAAAATACCAGACTTGACATTGCGGATGAGTCACGCTAAAACTTGGTACTACATTTCTGTCAGTGTATTGTTAATAGCTAAATGCCTCCTCATCTAATTAGTAATGCACATGGATGGACGAATGAGATTCCCATTAGCCCTACCTACTGTCTAGCAAAACCAGAACCAAGGGAATGGGCATGGTAGAATCAGCAAGGAAAGAAGTTTGACTCTTGTCTAGTACTGTAAAGAAACATGGAGGTGTAGGAAAAGTGGAAGGCCTCAGCTGAGAGTGAAATATCACCCCTCATCAATTTTTCACTTACCCGGTGGCAGTTGGAAACACCCAGGCGCAACCCACTCTGGGGTTAATGGCAGGTGGGGAGTTTCACTGGGGCTAAAATTTAAGTAGCTATTGCAGATGCATCAATCCATGACAGTATTGGTAGGAGTGACCACCACACAGTCCTTGTGGAGAGGAAGTCCCATCTTCACACTGAGGACGCTCTTCATTGTGCTGTGTATCACTACCACCGTGCTAAATGGGATAGATTCAGAACAGATCTAGCAGCTCAAAACGGCATCCATGAGGCACTGTGGACCATCAGCAGCACCAGAATTGTATTCAACCATTATCTGTAACCTCATGGACCGGCATATCCCCCACTCTACCATTACCATCAAGTTGATGCATCAACCCTGATTCAATGAAGAGTGCCAGACAACATGCCAGAAGCAGCACAAGGCATAACTAAAAATGAGGTATCAACCTGCTGAAGCTATGACACAGGACTACGTGCATGCTAAGCAATAGAGCTAAATGATCCCACAATCACAACTGATCAGATCAAAGCTCTGCCACATCCACTTGTGAATGGTGGTGGGCGATTAAACAATTGACTGGAGGAGGCCGCTCCATGAACATTCCCATCCTCAATGATGGCAGAGCTCAGTACGGTAGTGGAAATGACAAGGCCGACGCATTTGCAAACATATTCAGCCAGAAATGTCAAGCGGATGATCTTGGCCTCCTTCTGAGGCCCCCACCATCACAGATGCCAGTCTTCAACCAATTCCATTCACTCCACATGATATTAAGAAATGACTGAAGGCACTGGATACAGTAAAGGATGTAGTAATGAAGACCTGTGCTCCAGAACTAGCTGCACCTCTAGCCAAGCTGTTTCAGTATAGTAACAGCACTGGCATCGACTTGACAATGTGGAAAATTGCCCAGGTATGTCTTTTCCAAAAAATGTAGGACAAAGCCAATTACCGTTGCATCAGCCTACTCTCGATCATCAGTAAAGTGATGGAAGGTGTTATTGACAGTGCTGTCAAGCGCCTCTCATTTGCAAATTACCTGCTCACTGGCGATCAGTTTGGGTTCCACCAGGGCCACTCAGCCCCCGATCTCATTACCGCCTTGGTCCTAACATGGAAAAAAAAGAGCTGAATTCCAAAGGTGATGTGAGAGTGACTGCCCTTGACATCGAGGCCGCATTTAACTGAGAGTGGCATCAAGCAGCTCTAGCAAAACTGAAGTCAATGGGAATCGGCCGGCGGCGGCGGGGGGGTGGAAAACTCTTCCCTGGTTGGAGTCATATCTAGCACAAAGGAAGATGTTTGTGCTTGTTGGAGGCCAATCATCCCAGTCCCAGGACATCGCTGCAGGAGTTCCTCAGGTCAGTCTCCAACTATCTTCAGCTGCTTTATCAGTGACCTTCTCTCCATCATAAGGTGTTTGAACAGTGCTCAGTACTATTCGCAACTCCTCAGATAATGAAGCAGTCCTCACCCATAAGACCTGGATAACATTTGACTTGGGCTGATAAGTGGCAAGTAACATTCGCACACACAAGTTCCAGGCAATGGCCATTTCCAACAAGAGAGAATCAAACCATCTCCCTTCACATTCAACAGGATTACCATCACTGAATCCTCACCATCAATGTCCTAAGGGTCACCACTGACCAGACTTAACTGGACAAGCCACAAATACTGTGGCTACAAGAGTAGGTTTGAGGCTTGGAATTCTAAGTAACTCACCTCCTGACTCCCAAAGCCTGACCATCATCTACAAGGCACAGGTCAGGCAGGCGATGGAATAATCTCCACTTGCCTGGATGAGTGCTACTCCAACAACACTCAAGAAGCTCGACACCATCCAGGTCAAAGCAGCCGCTTGATCGGCACCCCATTCACCGTCGCGCACTATGTACCATCTACAAGATGCACTGCGGCAGTTCGCTATGGTTCCGGGATCTCTACTGTCTAGTGGAAAAAAGACAGCAGACACACAGGAACACCATCACTTGCAAGTTCCCAATCAAATCACACACCATCCTGACTTGGAACTATATCGCTGTTCCGTCACTGGGTCAAAATTTTTCTTTCATTCGTTCATGGGATGTGGGTGTCGCTGGTAGCCCAGCATTTTTTTTTTAGAATTAGAACATTACAGCGCAGTACAGGCCCTTCGGCCCTCGATGTTGCGCCGACCTGTGAAACCATCTGACCTACACTATTCCATTTTCATCCATATGTCTATCCAATGACCACTTAAATGCCCTTAAAGTTGGCGAGTCTACTACTGTTGCAGGCAGGACGTTCCACGCCCCTACTACTCTCTGAGTAAAGAAACTACCTCTAACATCTGTCCTATATCTATCACCCCTCAAGTTAAAGCTATGTCCCCTCGTGTTTGCCATCACCATCCGAGGAAAAAGACTCTCATTATCCACCCTATCTAACCCTCTGATTATCTTATATGTCTCTATTAAGTCACCTCTCCTCCTCCTTCTCTCCAACGAAAACAACCTCAAGTCCATCAGCCTTTCCTCGTAAGACCTTCCCTCCATACCAGGCAACATCCTAGTAAATCTCCTCTGCACCCTTTCCAAAGCTTCCACATCCTTCCTATAATGCGGTGACCAGAACTGCACGCAATACTCCAGGTGCGGCCTCACCAGAGTTTTGTACAGCTGCAGCATGACCTCGTGGCTCCGAAACTCGATCCCCCTACTAATAAAAGCTAACACACCATATGCCTTCTTAACAGCCCTATTAACCTGGGTAGCAACTTTCAGGGATTTATGTACCTGGACACCAAGATCTCTCTGCTCATCTACACTACCAAGAATCTTCCCATTAGCCCAGTACTCTGCATTCCTGTTACTCCTTCCAAAGTGAATCACCTCACACTTTTCCGCATTAAACTCCATTTGCCATCTCTCAGCCCAGCTCTGCAGCCTATCTATGTCCCTCTGTACCCTACAACATCCTTCGGCACTATCCACAAGTCCACCGACCTTCGTGTCATCCGCAAATTTACTAACCCACCCTTCTACACCCTCATCCAGGTCATTTATAAAAATGACAAACAGCAGTGGCCCCAAAACAGATCCTTGCGGTACACCACTAGTAACTAAACTCCAGGATGAACATTTGCCATCAACCACCACCCTCTGTCTTCTTTCAGCTAGCCAATTTCTGATCAAAGCTCTAAATCACCTTCAACCCCATACTTCCGTATTTTCTGCAATAGCCTACCGTGGGGAACCTTATCAAACGTCTTACTGAAATCCATATACACCACATCCACTGCTTTACCCTCATCCACCTGTTTGGTCACCTTGTCAAAAAACTCAATAAGGTTTGTGAGGCACGACCTACCCTTCACAAAACCGTGCCGACTATCGCTAATGAACTTATTCTTTTCAAGATGATTATAAATATCTATTTTCACACTTTCCAAAATTGCTAACACCTCCTCCTTGTGAACCTCAATCCCATCTAGCCTAGTAGTCTGTATCTCAGTATTCTCCTCGACAACATTTTCTTTCTCTACTGTAAATACGGACGAAAAATATTCATTTAACGCTTCCCCTATCTCCTCTGATTCCACACACAACTTCCCACTACTATCCGTGATTGGCCCGAATCTAACTCTAGTCATTCTTTTATTCCTGATATACCTATAGAAAGCCTTAGGGTTTTCCTTGATCCTATCCACCAATGACTTCTCGTGCCCTCTCCTTGCTCTTCTTAGCTCTCCCTTTAGATCCTTCCTGGCTAGCTTATAACTCTCAAGCGCCCTAACTGAGCCTTCATGTTATTGGCCATTCCTAATTGCCCTTGAGAAGGTGGTGGTGAGCTGCCTTCTTGAACCGCTGCAGTCCTTGGGATGTAGGTACACCCACAGTGCTGTTAGGGAGTTCCAGGATTTTGACCCAGTGACAGGAAGGAACGGTGATATAGCTCCAAGTCAGGATTGTGTGTGGCTTGGAGGGGAACTTACAGGTGGTGGTGTTCCCATGCATTTTCTGCCCTTGTCCTTCAAGTTGGTAGAGGTCGTGAGTTTGGAAGGTACTGTCTAAGGAGCCTTGGTGAATTGCTGTAGTGCATCTTGTAGATGGTATACACTGCTGCCACTGTGCGTCGATGACGGAGAGAGTGAATGTTTGTGGATGGGATGCCAATCAAGCGCCTGTTTTGTCCTGGATGGTGTTGAGGTTCTTGAGTGTTGTTGGAGCTGCAGCGATCCAGGCAAGTGAAGAATATTCCATCACACTTCTGACTTGTGCCTTGTAGATTTGCAGATGGTGGACAGGCATTGGGAGGTCAATTACTCGCCACAGAATTCCCAGTCTCTGACCTGCTCTTGAAGCCACAGTATATATGTGGCTGGTACAGTTCAGTTTCTGGTCAATGGTAACCCCCATGATGTTGATAGTGGGCGGGGGGGTTCAGCAATGGTAATGCCATTGAATGTCAAGGGGAGATGGTTAGGTTCTCTCTTGTTTGAGATGGTCATTGCCTGGCACTTGTGTGGCGTGATTGTAGTCCAGGTCTTGCTGCAGATGGACATGGGCTGCTTCAATATCCGAGGAGTCGCGAATGGTGCTGAACATCATGCAATCATCAGCGAACATCCCCACTTCTGACCTTATAATTGAAGGAAGGTCATTGATGAAACAGCTGAAGATGGTTGGGCCTAGGACACTACCCTGAGGAACTCCTGCAGTGATGTCCTGGGTCTGAGATGATTGACCTCCAACAAGCACAA
This sequence comes from Heterodontus francisci, assembly GCF_036365525.1. NCBI lineage: Eukaryota > Metazoa > Chordata > Chondrichthyes > Heterodontiformes > Heterodontidae > Heterodontus > Heterodontus francisci. Next base: position 969,839 of record NC_090387.1, read on the forward strand.
TCATGGAATCCTGGAACTCCCTTCCTAACAGCACTGTGGATGTACCTACCCCACATGGACTGCAGCGGTTCAAGGCAGCAGCTCACCACCATCTTCTCAAGGGCTATTAGGGATGGGCAACAAATGCTGGCCTGGCCAGTGACAGCATATCGCATGAAAAAATAATAAAAATCAGAAAGCAGAGGAGATATGTCAGGCAGACAGGAAATGTCACTTGCCAGTGGAATCTTCAAGCTATTAAAAGATTTGGCTTTAAATAATGGGAGATTCCAATTTGTTTGGGTGGGAATTATAATTTCACTTCAGCGAGGGGTCAGCGTGCTTGGTAGTAGGCAATCAGCTTGCTTGGCAGAGTGGGGGTGGATGATGTAACCAAAGATTAAACTGCACCTGATTCTAATATCGGAGACAGATCAGAGAGACAAAGGTGGATTTGACAAAGAACGAGCAGACAGTTTATTCCTGCAGGCTGTGTGGAGCCAATAAAAACAGAAAATGCTGGAAACAGTCAGTACAGCAGGCTGCATCTGTAAAGGGAGAAGCAGTGTTTCAGGTTGATGATCTTTTGTCATTGGGAAGCAAGTTTCTGGCACTTTTGTGATTTAATTGCTGCTAGCTCTTTTCTTACAGTTTATCTGTTCCTGCAAAATGTTTCACTCGCAGAGACACTGGGACCAGGGACTCTAAACTGTGAGCCAAACCACCCCACCTCACATTTAATGGCCCATCTAGTGTCAGGATCTGCATAAGCATGAAATCTTACCCCTCCTCAATAATTCAAGGAGGTCGAACCCTCCCCTTTAACCCAGCAAACAGCAGCCAATTCAGCAAAGATGGTGGCAGGCAGTGGAATCTCCTCCTCACCTGCCTCTCCAACAGAAGTTTGGAGCTGCCACTCACCCCAAGAAAGCTCACTTTTCTTGAAAGAACCACTATTGAACACATTTAATCACATGTCCATCCCTATCCCTTCTCATGCCGAATCTAAATGTGGCTCAGTATTGCTGGAGTTCTGTCACAGTCCCAAGCTGCCACTTTTGGATTTGAAGGACGTTCAAAACGGTCCCAGAGTTCAGTGCAGAGAGATTCTGGCACCTTCTGTTAAGGAAGGATCACGATTTTTTTCTGTAGTTTTTCCTCTGGGAACAGAAATGTCCTGACAATATGATCCAGTTCCTCCAGTGAGAGTTGTGCATGCAGCACCACCACCTCATCTTCATCAGCCTGAATCACATACTTCAACAATCGATAGAGGTCTCGCAGAGCATCACCCATAACCTGTAGCAAAGAAGACAAAAGGATCATCTCCACAATAATAAAACAGAGGGAGATCCACTTTACAATAATAAAACAGACAGGGATCAACTCCACAATAATAACAACACAGAGAGGGACAGAAACTCCACAATAAGAGAGAGGATCAACTCCAGATTAAAGAGAGACAGAGATCAACTCCACAATAATATAGAAAAGTACATATTAATGATTTGGATGTAAATGTAGGGGGCATGATCAAGAAGTTTGCAGTCGACACAAAGATTGGCCATGTGATAGATAGCGAGGAGGATAGCAGTAGGCTGCAGGAAGATATTGTTGTAATAAAAGCAAAATACTGCAGATGCTGGAAATCTGAAATAGAGTCATACAGCACAGAAACAGGCCCTTTGGCCCATCATGTCTGTGCCGGCCATCAAGCACCCAAATACTCTAATTCCATTTTCCTGCACTTGGCCCATAGCCTTGTATGCTGTGGCGTTTCATGTGCTCATCTAAATACTTCTTAAATGTTGTGAGGGTTCCTGCCTCTGCCACCTCTTCAGGTAGTGCGTTCCAGATTCCAACCAAATTCCCTCTAAACCTGCTGCCCCTTACCTTAAATCTATGCCCCCTGGTTATTGACCCCTCCGCTAAAGGGAAAAAGTTTCTTCCTATCTAACCTATCAATGCCCCTCATAATCTTGTACGCCTCAAACATGCCCCCCCTCAGCCTTCTCTGCTCTAAGGAAAACAACCCTAGCCTTTTCAGTTTCTCTTCATAGCTGAAATGCTCCAGCCCAGGCAACATCCTGGTGAATCTCCTCCGCACCCTCTCCAGTGCAATCACATCCTTCCTATCGTGTGGTGACCAGAAGTGTACACAGTACTCCAGCTGTGGCCTAGCTAGCATTTTATATAGCTCCATCATAACCTCCGTGCTCTTATATTCTATGCCTCGGAAAATAAAGGCAAGTATCCCATATGCCTTCCTAACCACCTTATCTACCTGTGCTGCTGCCTTCATTAGGACAGGTACACCAAGATCCCTCTGTACTTCCTAGGGTCCTACCATCCATTGTATATTCCCCTGCCTTGTTAGTCCTCCCAAAATGCATCATCTCTCACTTTTCAGGATTAAATTCCATTTGCTACTGCTCCGCCCATCTTACCAGCCCATCTATATTGTCCTGTAATCTAAGGCTTTCGTCCTCACTATTTACAACACCACCAATTTTTGTGTCGTCTGCGAACTTACTGATCATACCTCTTATATTCATGTCTAAATCATTAATGTACACTACAAACAGCAAGGATCCCAGCACCAATCCCTGCGGTACACCACAGGCCACAGGCTTCCACTCGCAAAAACAACCCTCGACCATCACCCTCTGCATCCTGCCACTAAGCCGATTTTGTTTCCACTTTGCCAAATTGCCCTGGATCCCATGGGCTCTTACCTTCTTAACCCAATCTCCCATGCGGGACCTTATCAAAAGCCTTACTGAAGTCCATGTAGACTACATCAACTGCTTTACTCTCATCTACACATCTAGTCACTGCCTCAAAAAATTCAACCAAGTTAGACATGATCTCCCCCTGACAAAGCTATGCTGACTATCCCTGATTAATCCCTGCCTCTTCAATTGGAGGTTAATCCTGTCCCTCAGAATATTTTCCAATAGTTTCCCAACCACTGATGTTAATCTCACTGGCCTGTAATTACCTGCTTTATCCCGGCTACTCTTCTTGAATAATGGTACTACATTCGCTGTCCTTCAATCCTCTGGTACCTCTCCAGTGGCCAGAGAGGATTTGAAAATTTGTGTCAGAGCCCCTGCTATCTCCTCCCTTGTCTCACCTAAACAGCCTGTGATACATCTCATCTGGGCCTGGGGATTTATCCAGTTCTAAGCCCGCTTAAACCACTAATACTTCCTCCCTTTCAATGCTAATTTGTTCAAGTATATCGCAATCCCCCACCCTAATCTCCACACCTACATCGTCCTTCTCCATAGTGAACACAGATGAAAAGTAAACATTTAAAGCCTCACCTATGTCCTCCGGCTCCACACACAGATTGCCACTTAGGTCCCGAATGGGCCCCATACTTTCCCTGGTTATCCTCTTGCCCTTAATATACTTATAAAATGCCTTAAGATTTTCCTTTATCTTGCCCGCCAGTGTTTTTTCATGTTCCCTCTTCGCTTTCCTAATTACTTATTTAACTACCCGCCTACACTTTTTAAACTCCTCTAGTGCCTCCGCTGTTTTCAGCGCTCCGAATCTGCCATAAGTCTCCTTTTTTGTTTACTGATCTAATCCTCGATATCCCTTGACATCCAGGGTTCCCTGGACTTGTTGGTCCTACCCTTCACCTTAACGGGTAAATGTTGGCTCTGAACTCTCACTATTTCTTCTTTGAATGACTCCCACTGGTCTGATGTAGACTTTCCTACAAGTAGCTGCTCCCAGTCCACTTTGGCCAGATCCTGTTTATCAAATTGAAATCAGCCTTCCCCCAATTCAGTACCTTTATTTCCGGCCCATCTTTGTCCTTTTCCATAACTACCTTAAATCTTACAGCTTTGGTCACTATCCCCGACCCCCACTGACACTTCTACCACTTGTCCAGCTTCATTCCCTGGGATTAGGTCCAGTACTGCCCCTTCTCTTGTAGGACTTTCTACATACTGGCTCAAAAAGCTCTCCTGTATGCATTTTAAGAATTCCACCCCCTTTAAGCCTTTTGCACCAAGACTATCCCAGTTGATATTAGCTAAGTTGAAATCCCCTATTATTTTTACACCTGAGCTTTGCCTACATATCTGCTCCTCTATCTCTCCCTGACTGTTTGGAAGCCTGTAGTACACACCCAGCCAAGTGATTGCCCCCCCTTTTTTTAAGTTCTACCCATATGGCCTCGTTTGAGGAACCTTCTAAGATATCAACCCTCCTTAATGCAGTAATTGACTCCTTGATCAACAGTGCAATACCACCACCTCCTCTTTTATCCCCTCCCCCATCACGCCTGAAGATTCTATACCCTGGAATATTGAATTGTCAGTCCTGCCCCTCCCTCAGCCATGTCTGTGATAGCAATATCATAATCGAATGTGCTAATCAATCAATACTCTCAATTCATCTGCCTTATTAATAAGTCTCCTTGCATCAGAGTATATACAATCCAGTCTCGCATTTTTCACTTGTGCTTTAACAGGTCTATATTTGCTCTGTCTTCCAGACTGACTCAGTTTCTCTTCTATGTTTGGCTGTGCCTACCCCCTACTGTATCTCCACTCTGTATCCCACCCCCCTGCCAAATTAGTTTAAACCACCCACCAACAGCACTAGCAAACCTCCCAGCAAGGATGTTGGTCCCGTTCCGATTCAGGTGCAACCCGTCCAACTTGTACAGGTCTCACCTTTGCCGGAAACAAACCCTGTGATCCAGGAAACTAAAGCCTTCCCTCCTGCACCATCTCTTCAGCCACACATTCATCTGCTCTATCCTCCTATTCCTATACTCGCTAGCACGTGGCACCAGGAGTAATCCAGAGATTACAACCTTTGAGGTCCTGCTTTTTAATCTGCTACCTAGCTCCCTAAATTCTTGTTGCAGGACCTCATCCCTCTTTCTACCTATGTTGTTGGTACCAATGTGTACCACGACCTCTGACTGTTCACCGTCCTTTCAGAATGTCCTGCAGCCGCTCCATGACATCCGTAACCATAGCACCAGGGAGGCAACATACCATCCTGGAGTCACGTTTGCGACCACAGAAACACCTATCTGTACAATAAAAACAAGAAATGCTGGAAATACTCAGCAGGTCTGGCAGCATCTGTGGAGAGAGAAGCAGAGTTAATGTTTCAGGTTAGAAATGTAATAGGTTTTAAGCAAATAAAGCGAGGGTGGGGCAAGAGATAACAAAAGGCATGTTGATAGGACAGTGAGTCATGGAGAATAACTGACCAGAATGTCATGCAGCAAAGGTAAACGGTATGTTAATGGTGTGTTGAAAGACAAAGCATTAGTGCAGAGAGGGTATTAATGGACAGGAAAATTAACAGCCCTAGCCCACAGCACAAACATGAAAAAAAAAAGAACAGTACAGCACAGGAACAGGCCATTCGGCCCTCCAAGCCTGCGCCGATCTGGATGCCTGCCTAAACTAAAACATTCTGCACTTCCGGGATCTGTATCCCTCTATTCCCATCCTATTCATGTATTTGTCAAGATGCCTCTTAAACGTCTCTATGGTACCTGCTTCCACCACCTCCCCCAGCAACAGGTTCCAGGCACTCACCACCCTCTGTGTAAAGAACTTGCCTCGCACATCCCCTCTAAACTTTGCCCCTCTCACCTTAAACCTATGTCTCCTAGTGACTGACTCTCCCACCCTGGGAAAAAGCTTCTGACTATCCACTCTGTCCATGCCGCTCATAACTTTGTAAACCTCTATCATGTCGCCCCTCCACCTCCGTCGTTCCAGTGAAAACAATCCGAGTTTATCCAACCTCTCCTCATAGCTAATGCCCTCCAGACCAGGCAATATCCTGGTAAACCTCTTCTGTACCCTCTCCAAAGCCTCCACGTCCTTCTGGTAGAGTGGCGACCAGAATTGCACGCAATATTCTAAGTGTGGCCTAACTAAAGTTCTGTACAGCTGCAGCATGACTTGCCAGTTTTTATACTCTATGCCCCGACCGATGAAGGCAAGCATGACGTATGCCTTCTTGACTACCTTATCCACCTGCGTTGCCACTTTCAGTGACCTGTGGACCTGTACGCCCAGATCTCTCTGCCTGTCAATACTCCTAAGGGTTCTGCCATTTACTGTATACTTCCCACCTGCATTAGACCTTCCAAAATGCATTACCTCACATTTATCCGGATTAAACTCCATCTGCCATTTCTCCGCCCAAGTCTCCAACCGATCTATATCCTGCTGTATCCTCTGACAATCCTCATCATTATCCGTAACTCCACCAACCTTTGTGTCGTCCGCAAACTTACTAATCAGACCAGCTACATTTTCCTCCAAATCATTTATATATATAGTAGGCAGGCACATAGTAAGAAAAATGAATGAAGAAACAAACAAATAAAATAAAAGTAAAAAAGAAAAAAAATAACTGAAAAGTAAAAAGGTAGGTGGGGGGCCTGGGGCCATCATGCTCTGAAATGATTGAACTCAATGTTCAGTCCAGCAGGCTGTAGTGTGCCTAATGGGTAAATAAGATGCTGTTCCTCGAGCTTGGGTTGATGTTCACTGGAACACTGCAGCAATCCCAGGACAGAGATGTGGGCATGAGAGCAGGAGGGAGTGTTGAAATGGCCAGCAACCGGAAGCTCGGGGTCCTGCTTTCAGACTGAGCGGGGGTGTTCCGCAAAATGGTCACTCAATCTGTGTTTGGTCTCCCCAGTGTAGAGGAGACCACATTGTGAGCAGCGAATACAGTATACTAAATTGAAAGAAGTACAAGTAAATTGCTGCTTCACCTGAAAGGAGTGTTTGGGTCATGGATAGAGCTTAGAGGTATTGGTGCAATGGTACTGTCACTGGACTAGTAATCGAGCACCCAGGCTAATGCTCTGGGGATGCGAGTTCGAATCCCAGATGGTGAAATTTGAATTCAATTAATAAATCTGGAATTAAAAGCTAGTCTAATGGTGACCATGAAACCATTGTCGATTGGTGTAAAAACCCATCTGGTTCACATGTCTTTTAGGGAAGGAAATCTGCCATCCTTACCTGGTCTGGCCTACATGTGACTGCAGACCCACAGCAATCTGGTTGACTCTTAAATGCCCTCTGAAATGAACTAGCAAGCCACTCAGTTAGTTCAAGGGCAATTAGGGATGGGCAATAAATGCTGGCCTAGCCAGCGATGCCCACATCCACCAAAGGAATCAAAAAAAGAGGAATCAACTCCACAATAATAAGACAGAGAGAGAGAGAGGGATCAACTCCATAATAATAAAACACAGAGATCAACTCTACAATGCAACGCTTCACTCCACCTCTCCCCCCGCCTGAGGACACACTCCATTCCCCCGCACTCCACCCTTACCCCCACTGATTTGCTTAACCTCCCACTACAACATGACGACCCGACCTACGTCGGGGTCAGGTTGCTCTTCCGGGTCCAGCATTTGGACTCGGGTCAGACACACTTTTATCACCACCTCCGGTACGTGGCTCCAATGTTAATATACTTTTTGGACTTGAAAGGTTGTTTAGTTACAGTTTTTTTAAGCTTGTGCAGATAAGCAACAAAGTGAAAAGCGGAAGCTAAGTTAACTGATGGTTGCAGGAAAAAAATGAAAGGACTCGGGCTGGGTCGGGTTTCATTTGTAAACCCGAGCCAGCCTTTACCTCCCACTCCCCGACTGCCCCTTCACTCCCACCCCACTGATCACCTGGAACTTTCCTGCTCCCCACACCCTCTAGTGTCCTTCCACTCTTTCCCCCTATACGGTATGAGCTGCTCTCCTGTTAGGCGAGGATTTGTACTGTTTCTGTGATCTGAGCCGTGTTATATAATCACCAGAAGAGCAGCATGAAAGGGTTGCTATGCTGGGGCTGGAAGAAGCTGAGGATCACAGAGTGAATTCCACTCACCTGAACAAAGGCTTTTTGTAGGCATTGCGCAGCCACAATGTGAGACCCGTCATTACACTGAGCCACACACTGACACCCAGTTATTAACAGACATAAAGCTGCTGTCAGAGCTGAAGTTTCACCTGGAACTGCTGGGGAGAGGTGTGTGCTGGTCATGATTGGGACTGGACTCAGGAGAGGGGGGAAAGGAGGAGGGAGGGAGAAGGCCTCAGGTAGCAGGGGGAGGGAAGGGGAGGGGAGCAGTGAGGCAAGGGGGAAGATAGGAGTGGGAAGGGCAGAAAGGAGGGGTAGTGGAAAGGAGTGGAGAAGAGGAGGAGGGGGGAGAAACGGGGGCTGAGAGAGAGGCAGAGGGAGTGGCTGTAGAGGTGGGGGGGGAAGGTGGCTTGTTGGGAGGGGAGGGCGATGGGTTGAAGGGGAGGGCAAGGCGAGGGTGAGGAGGGGAGGGCAAGGCGAGGGTGAGGAGGGGAGGGCAAGGCGAGGGTGAGGAGGGGGTGGTGAGGTGAGGGCAAGGGGAGATGAAGGGACTGGGAGGGGATGGAGTAGCGATGAGAGAGGGAGGGGTTGGGGAGAAGGTCAGGAGGAGCAGGGAGGGCTTGGGTAGTGGCAGTGAAGAGAGGATCACTGAGGCAAGGGAAGGGGGCATTGATGGTAGGGGCAGAGAAGGGGGGAGGTGAAGGAGGGAGGGAGGGGGAGGGCAGTGAGGAGATAGAGAGGCAAGGAGAGGAGGAGGCATGGCGGGAGGAAGGGGGCGGGGGCGGGGAATTTAGTTTCCTATTCCCGCTAAGGGTATTGTGAGGGAGGAAAGTACAACTCTCCAGGTTTAGCCTGAGACAGTCTGTCACCAGTGACTTAAAGCAGGAACTGAGATATTTTCTGTTTAATTGAAATCTGTCATTTTAAGAGGATATTTTATTTAATGTATTTAAAATAATTTGAGATATTAATGCATCCACAACACACCTCAGAGACCTGTAACCTGTGCATCCCAGCTCCTCCGTTCACTCTCCGTAGCCTTGTTCCATACCCCCGCTTCTCAGCTGACCCTCCATCTGTCACTTGAACTGCCCCACACCGCCGAGTCACTGGAATCCTTTCCACAGGGTACTCAGCAACAGCTTGTAACTTTAGGTAATGCCAAACACTTTAAGCACAAGGTCTTCATGGGATGTGGGCGTCGCTGGCTCTGCCAGCATTTATTGCCCATCCCTAATTGCCCTTGAGAAGGTGGTGGTGAGCTGCCTTCTTAAACCACTGCAGACCATGTGGGGTAGGTACACCCACAGTGCTGTTAGGAAGGGAGTTCCAGCCACAAACACCATCAAAAGCAGATTAACCCATCACTCATCTTATTGCTATTTGCTTGAGATGCTGCTGATGCAGACTGGCTGCTACATTTAGCCAACATCATTGCAACTCAAAGTAACTCATTGTATGTGAAACAATTAGAGATCTTTAATCATAGTCAGGCACAATGTAAATGGAATTATTGTTTTCCAAGGTAAAAAATTAAGTGTCTCAAAGACTCAGATTTTCTGCCTCAATGTTTAGTTGTCTGTGGTTTGATATACTTAGCACAAAGGAAGATGGTTGTGGTTGTTAGAGGTCAATCATCTCATTCCCAGGACATCGCTGCAGGAGTTCCCCAGGCTAGTGTCCTAGGCCCAATTATCTTTAGCTCCTTCATCTATGACCTTCCCTCTATATTAAAATAATGGGGATGTTTGCTGATGACTTCACAGTGTTCAGTTTTGTTCATAACTCCTCAGATAATGAAGCGTCCACAAGACCTGGACAACATTCAGGGCTGAGACATGGCAAGCAATGTTTGCACCGCACAAGTGCCAGACAATGACTATCTTCAACAAGAGAAAATCGAACCATCTTCCCTGGACACTGAAATGCATTGAGGGTACAGCAGAGGGACCTGGGTTTTTTTTTTATTCGTTTGTGGGATGTGGGCATCGCTGACTGAGCCAGCATTTATTGCCCATCCCAAATTGCCCTTGAACTGAATGACTTGCTAGGCCATTTCAGAGGACATTTAAGAGTCAACCACATTGTTGTGGGTCTAGAGTCCCATGTAGGCCAGACAAGATAAGGACAGCCTATCCCTAATGGATATTAGTGAACCATATGGGTTTTTGCAACAATAGACAATGTCACCATTAGGCTAGCTTATTTTTTAAATTCCAGATTTTTATTAATTGAATTAAAATTTCACCATCTGCCATGGTGAGATTTGAACCTATGCCCAGAGCATTAGCCTGGGCACTGGATTACTAGTCCAGTGATATTACCACTACGCCACCACCTCCCCTATATGTATATGTACACAAATTGTTGAAGGTGGCAGGGCAGGTTGAGAAAGCAGTTAATAAGGCGTACAGGATCCTGGGCTTCATAAATAGAAGTAATGAGTACAAAAGCAAGGAAGTTATGGTGAAGTTATGGCCTGACACTGGGAAGTTCTGAGGAACAAAGGGACCTTGGCGTGTTTGTCCATAGATCTCTGAAGGCAGAAGGGCAGGTTAATAGGGTGGTGAAAAAGGCATATGGGACACTTGCCTTTATCAATCAAGGCATAGATTACAAAAGCAGGGAGGTCATGTTGGAGTTGTACAGAACTTTGGTAAGACCACAGCTGGAGTAGTGTGTGCAATTGAAGGATGTGATTGCATTGGAGGGGGAGCAGAGATGATTCACCAGGATGTTGCCTGGGATGGAACATTTAAGCTATGAAGAGAGGTTGGATAGGCTTGGGTTGTTTTCGCTGGAGCAGAGAAGACCGAGGGGTGACCTGATCGAGGTGTACAAGATTATGAGGGACATGGACAGGGTGGATAGGGAGCAGCTGTTCCCCTTAGTTGAAGGGTCAGTTACGAGGGGACACAAGTTTAAGGTGAGGGGCGGGAGGTTTAAGGGGGATTTGAGGAAGAACTTTTTTACCCAGAGGGTGGTGACGGTCTGGAATGCCCTGCCTGGGAGGGTGGTAGAGGCAGGTTGCCTCACATCCTTTCAAAAGTACCTGGATGAGCACTTGGCACGTCATGACATTCAAGGCTATGGGCCAAGTGCTGGCAAATGGGATTAGGTAGACAAGTCAGGTATCTTTAATGCATCGGTGCAGACTCGATGGGCCGAAGGGCCTCTTCTGCACTGTATTATTCTGTGATTCTGTGAAGTGAACCTTTATAAAACACTGGAGTGTTGTGTCCAATTCTGGGCACCACACTTTAGGAAAGATGGAAAGGCATTGGTAAGGGTGCAGAAAAGATTTACAAGAATGGTTCCGGGGATGAGAGATTTCAGTTACGTGAATAAATTGGCAAAGTTGGGGCTGTTCTCTTTGGAGAAGGTAGAGAGGAGATTTGATCTAGGTGTTCAAAATCATGAGGCGTCTGAACAGAGTAGATGGAGAGAAACTGTTCCCATTTTTGGAAGGATTAAAAACCAGAGGACACGGATTTAAATTGATTGGCAAAAGAACCAGAGGTGACATGAGGAAAAACATTTTTACGCAGCGAGTGGTTGGGATCTGGAATGCACTGCCTGAGTGTGTGGTGGAGGCAGATTCAATCATGGCTTTCAAAAGGGAATTGGATAATTATCTGAAGCGAAAAAATTTGCAGGGCTACAGGGAAAAGGCGGGGGAGTGGGACTTGCTGACATACTCTCACAGAGCTTGGGCACGGACACGACCGGCCAAATGGCCTCCTTCTGTGCTGTAACCATTCTATGATTACCATCGCTGAATGTCCCACCATCAACATCCTGGGGCTAAGAGTTAACAAAGTGACCGTTGGTCCTATAGAAAGTGAGTCTGGGGAATTAATAAGGGAAAATACAGAGATAGCAGATGAATTGACCAGGTATTTTGCATCAGTCTTCACCATAGAGGATACAAGTAACATCCCAGAAATAGCTGCAAATCAGGAAATGGAAGGAAGGGAGGAACTCAAGAAAATTACAATCACCAGGCAAGTGGTACTGAGCAAATTGTTGGATCTGACAAATCCCCGGGTCCTGACGGACTTCATCCTAGGGTCTTAAAAGTGGCTAGTGAGGTAGCTGATGTGTTGGTTTTGATTTTCCAAATTTCCCTAGATTCAGGAAAGGTTCCATTACATTGGAAAATAGCCAACGTAACTCCTTTATTCAAAAAGCAAGGGAGACAGAAAGCAGGAAACTACAGACCAGTTAGCTTAACATCTGTCATAGGGAAAATTTCAGAAACTATTATTAAAGATGTTATAGCAGGGCACTTCGAAAAATTCAAGGTAATCAGGCAGAGTCAACATGGTTTTATGAAAGGGAAATCATGTTTAACCAATTTATTGGAGCTCTTTGAAGTAACGTGCTGTGGATAAAGGGGAACAGGTATTGTACTTGGATTTCCAGAAGGCATTTGATAAGGTGCCACATACGAACATACGAATTAGGAACAAGAATAGGCCACTTGGCCCTTTGAGCCTGCTCCGCCATTCAATAAGTTCATAGCTGAACTGATTATCCCACATTTTCACCTACCCCCAATAACCTTCTATCCCCTTGCTTACCAAAAATCTATCTACCTCTGCCTTAAAAATATTCAAAGACTCTGCTTCCACTGCCTTTTGAAGAAGAGAATTGCAAAGACTCATGACTCTGAGAAAAAATTTCTCCTCATCTCTGTCTTAAATGGGCGACTCCTTATTTTTAAACCGTGACCCCTTGTTCTAGATTCTCCCACAAGGGGAAACATCCTTTCCTTGTGAGGGGAATTGAATACAAAAGTAGGGAGGTTATGCTTCAGCTATACAGGGCATTGGTGAGACCATATCAGGAGTACTGTGTACAGTATTGGTCTCCTTATTTAACGTAGGATGTAAATGCATTGGAAGCAGTTCAGCGAAGGTTTACCAGACAAACACCGGGAATGGCGGGTTGTCTTATGAGGAAAGGAGGTGGTGTTGGGTGTCTTGCAAAGCATTAAGGTAGATAAGTCCCCAGGGCTATATATACTGAGGGAGGCAAGGGAAGAAATTGCTGGGGCCTTGACAGAAATTTTTGCATCCTCATTGGCTACAGGTGAGGTCCCAGAGGACTGGAGAATAGCCAATGTTGTGCCTTTGTTTAAGAAGGGTTACAAGGATAATCCAGGAAATTATAGGCCGGTGAGCCTTACGTCAGTGGTAGGGAAACTATTAGAGAGGATTATTCAGGACAGGATTTACTCACATTTGGAAACAAACGAACTTATTAGCGAGACAGCATGGTTTTGTGAAGGGGAGGTCGTGTCTTACTAATTTGATTGAGTTTTTTGAGGAAGCGACGAAGATGATTGATGAGGGAAAGGCGGTGGATGTTGTCTATATGGACTTTAGTAAAGCCTTTGACAAGGTCCCGCATGGCAGACTGGTGCAAAAGGTGAAGTCACACGGGATCAGAGGTGAGCTGGCAAGATGGATACAGAACTGGCTTGGTCATAGAAGACAGAGGGTAACAGTGGATGGGCGTTTTTCTGAATGGAGGGATGTGACTAGTGGTGTTCCGCAGGGATCAGTGCTGGGACCTTTGATCTTTGTAGTATATATAAATGATTTGGAGGAAAATGTAGCTGGTCTGATTAGTAAGTTTGCGGACGACACAAAGGTTGGTGGAGTTGCGGAAAATGACGAGGATTGTCAGAGGATACAGCAGGATATAGATCGGTTGGAGACTTGGGTGGAGAAATGACAGATGGAGTTTAATCCGGACAAATGTGAGGTAATGCATTTTGGAAGGTCTAATGCAGGTGGGAGGTATACAGTAAATGGCAGAACCCTTAGGAGTATTGACAGGCAGAGAGATCTGGGCATACAGGTCCACAGGTCACAAAGTGGCAACGCAGGTGGATAAGGTAGTCAAGAAGGCATACGGCATGCTTGCCTTCATCGGTCGGGGCATAGAGTATAAAAATTGGCAAGTCATGTTGCAGCTGTACAGAACTTTAGTTAGGCCACACTTAGAATATTGCGTGCAATTCTGGTCGCCACACTACCAGAAGGACGTGGAGGCTTTGGAAAGGGTACAGAGGAGGTTTACCAGGATGTTGCCTGGTCTGGAGGGCATTAGCTATGACGAGAGGTTGGAAAAACTCGGATTGTTTTCACTGGAACGACAGAGGTGGAGGGGCGACATGATAGAGGTTTACAAAGTTATAAGCGGCATGGACAGAGTGGATAGTCAGAAGCTTTTTCCCAGGGTGGAAGAGTCAGTTACTAGGGGACACAGGTTTAAGGTGCGAGGGGCAAAGTTTAGAGGGGATGTGCGAGGCAAGTTTTTTTTACACAGAGGGTGGTGAGTGCCTGGAACTTGCTGCCAGGGAAGGTGGTGGAAGCAGATACGATAGCAACGTTTAAGAGACATCTTGACAAATATATGAATAGGAAGGGAATAGAGGGATATGGGCCCCGGAAGTGCAGAAGGTGTTAGTTTAGGCAGGCATCAAGATCGGCGCAGGCTTGGAGGGCCGAATGGCCTGTTCCTGTGCTGTACTGTTCTTTGTTCTTTGAAAGGTTGGACAGGCTAGGCTTGTATCTGCTGGACTAAGAGACGACTTGATTGAAACATATAAGATTCTGAGGGGTCTGGACAGGATGGATGTGGAAAGGATGTTTCCCCTTGTGGGAGAATCTAGAACTAGGGGTCACTGTTTAGAAATAAGGGGTCGCCCTTTTAAGACAGAGATGAGGAGAATTTTTTTCTCAGAGTCATGAGTCTTTGGAATTCTCTTCCTCAAAAGGTGGTGGAAGCAGAGTCTTTGAATATTTTTAAGGCAGAGATAGATTCTTGATAAGCAAGGGGGTGGAAGGTTATCGGGGTAGGCGGGAAAGTGGAGTGGAGCTCACAGTCAGATTAGCCATGATCTTGTTGAATGGCGAACAGGCTCGAGGGGCCAACTCCTGCTCCTAATTCATATGTTCGTATGTACCATTTACCAGAAATTTAACTGGACCAGCCACATAAAAAATGTAGGTACAAGAGCAGGTCAGAGGCTGGGAATTCTGTGGTGTGTAACTCACCTCCTGACTTCACAAAGCCTGTCCACCATCCACAGGGCAGAAGTCAGGAGTGTGATGGTACAGTCTCCACTTGCTTGGATGGGTGTAGCTCCAATAACACTCAGGAAGCTTGACACCATTCAAGACAAAACAGTCTGCTTGATTGGCACCCAATTCACCAGCTTAAATATTCACTTCCTCCACCGACGCACAGTGACAGCAAGGCTCTTAGACAGCGCCTTCCAAACATGCGACCTCTAACACCTAGAAGGACAAGGGCAACTGATGCATGGGAACACCACCACCTGCAAGTTCCCCTCCAAGTCACTCACCATCCTGACTTGAAATTATATCACCGTTCCTTCACTGTTGCTGGGTCAAACTCCTGGAACTCCCTTTCTAAGAGCAGGGTGTAACTACCCCAAATGGACTGCAACAGTTCAAGGTGGTGGCTCAACCCCATCTTCTCAAGGGCAATTAGGGATGGGCAATAAATGCTGGACTTGCCAGCAGTGCCCACATCCCATGAATTTAAAAAAACGCACTCACTTTTCACAGCACATACTTCCCTCTTTCCCATTCTAGACCTTACCATCTATTCCAGCTGCTCATCTGGTGCAGCAATTTCTGTGGTACAACTGCAATGTTCTCAGAAACACAAAGTATTGAAGCATTTAAATAGCAGTCACTGTGCAGCCAGTGCTCGTGCCAAAGATCAGGTGCAGTATTCCACTGGACTGATAGATGGTTTCAATGGTGGCGCAGACTAACTCTCACTCATTCCTGAACAGGATCTGATTTTAGCTGTGCTGGCTGGGTCAGGTAATATGCGCATAGCAGTGCCCTAACTTTAGGCAACATGCTCATTTTTCCTCTTTCACCATAAATCAACTGCATGGCGCTGGCTGTGACTCATTAACTGCATTCTAAGTGTTGCTCTGTAAAATCCTTCAGAGTTTTATAGCTCCTTCTACATTGTCCTTGCCAGAAGACTTTGCACTGTGTGGCAGTGACTGCTGATTAAGCACAAGAGTGACTTGCCCTCCATTTCTCCAAAATGTTGAGTCACAGGAAACATCCATCGCAAAGATCTCCCGGTGGGAAATGAAGTCTGAGCTGGATGAACCACCAACCCAAGAAGAGATCAATGCTGCTACAGCACAATTAAAATCACACAAAGCCCCCGGAATGGATGGGATTCCAGCCGACGTCTATAAACAAGGAGATGCGATGCTTGCTCGGCTTCCAAATCAGTTTACAGCACGCTGGGAGAAAGGGACACAGAGCCTCAGGACCTTCAAGGTGCAGTGATCGTCTTCCTCTACAAAAACAAGGGAGAGAGGTCTGACTGTTCAAACTGCAGAGGCATCACCTTGCTCTCCATTGCAGAAAAAAATCTTGGCCTGAGTGACTATAAGTAGACTTGTTCTGACAATAGCCGAAGAAAGCCTTTCTGAAAGGCAGTGTGGATTCAGATCCAACAGGGGAACTGCAGACATGATGTTTGTGCTGAGACAGATCCAGGAGAAGTGTAGAGAAAAAAACATGGGCCTGTATGGTATTTGTGTAGATCTCACCAAGGTGTTTGATACAGTCAATCAGGATGGACTTAGGAAGATACTATCTAGACCGGGATGCCCTCCAAGGTTCCTCGTCATTCTCCATAAACTGCACGAAGGCCAGAAAGGTCTGGTCAAGCAGAATGGAGCTGTTTCAGACAGCTCCCCACCTCCAATGCTGTTAAGCAAGTGTGCGTTCTGGCACTGACCCTTTTCTCTATTTTCTTCAGTAGGATGCTTCAAGAGGCAAAGGCATGCTTGACAGAGGGTATATACACCAGCTTCCAAATAGACGACTGTCTCTTTAACCTGTGACGACTACTGGCACATACCAAAACCACAGAAGAGCTTATCGTGGTGTTTGTTGATGATTGTGCCCTTCTGGCACACACAGAGGAGGCAGTGCAGCTCATTGTAAACTGTTTCTCTGAGGCAGCAAATGCCTTTGGTCTTACTATTAGCCTAAAGAAAACAGAAGAACTGGACCAACCACAGCCCCGAGGAAAGTACAATCCACTGCAGATCAGCATTGACAGCAGCAACCTCAATGCAGTGGAACAGTTTCCTGATCCAGGTAGCATTATCTCAAATGATGCCACTCTCAGCAACAACATAGACAATCGACTGGCAAAACCATTCACGACACATCTCTACTAAACTTCAAGTATACAGAGCAGATGTTATCGCCACCCTCTTGTATAGGTCAGAATCATGGGTTCTGTACAGAAAACAAATGTGACTGCTGGAGAGCTTCCATCAACACTATCTTCAATCCATCATGAACATCAGATGGCAGGACTACTTCACAATGACGTGCTCAGAGCCAATCTACCCAGCACTGAATGCATTCTCTTACATCAATTACACTGGGCAGGACTTGTGTCATGCATGGAGGACTCCAGAATGCCAAAAGCAGTGCTTTAAGGTGAGCAATGTTCCGGTAAGCGAAATCGAGGTGCACCTCACAAATGCTTCAAAGACCAGCTCTCTCTGGCTGACATTGACCAACAGGTGTGGGAGCAGGAGGCTGCCAACAGAGACAGCTGGCGCACAGGAAAGCAGCCTACATGTTTGAAATAAACAGACACAAAGAAAAGGGCAGACAACGGAAGGAGTCTACTTATACCAAAGTCCCTCCAAAGAGGAGTTCTGGTGCCCCAACTGGTCAAAAGACTGCAAATCAAAAATTGGCCTCTTTAGTCACCAACGATCATGCCAACTACCAGAGACAAGCCTTCCCTTGTCTGCAAAGAATCTGCCATCATTATCACATTATCCTTTCAGCAGATTTTGCACTCTGGCAGTGGCTCCTGGTTAAGCACAAGGGTGACTTGCCCTCCATTTCTCCAAGATGATCAGTGTCACCCTCCATCCCCAATGACAAAAGATCTGCAAACGTACAGTACCAGGATCTCAGGACTGATCTATGAGTAATAGAGCAGAGCGTGTGAAACAATCAGCCCAACTGACACAGACAGCCACGCCCAGCAACTAACACATAATGTCATCTTAAATAAAAGCAAAATACTGCGGATGCTGGAAATCTGAAATAAAAACAAGAAATGCTGGAACCACTCAGCAGGTCTGGCAGCATCTGTGGAAAGAGAAGCAGAGTTAACGTTTCGGGTCAGTGACCCTTCATCATCATCATAATGTCATCTTAACTGGAACACTGACAGGGTTAGAACCGACGCTAAAGTTCATCGCCTGCAGGCTTCCTGTGATGCCATAGACACCTCATAGTTCTACACTGCAACTACGCAGTAAAATCTGCAAAATAAAGCAGCTCAGAGTTTTGGTTTTCCAGGATTAGTCGTGAGGGATCAGAACCACCACAGTAACTTTTCTCTAACTTGGCACTAGTACAACACACAAACTGAAGAGTGCCCTGGTCTCTAGCTAATACACTCAATGCTGAGAGTCCAACACTGACACACTAACACATTAAAACTCCATCCTGTGCCAAATCTACAGCCTGAAGCTTCAGGGATGAGGACAAGTCCTAACTCATTTGGGGATCTGCGGCAACTGAGCACAGCACTAACCCATTCTCTGCCAGCAGCCTCTGGTACAGTGCCCACACACTAACATTTCCACATTACCAGAAAATAAATTGCTTTAAATAGGAACATCGGAACAGCAGGAGGCCATTCAACCCCTCAAGTTTGTTTCGTCATTCAATTAGATTATGGCTGGTCTAGATCTTGACTCCACCTACCTACCTTGGTTCCCTATCCCTGAATACCTTAACCTAACAAAAATGTATCTAAGTTTTGAAATTTTCAATTGATCCTCAGCCTCACCAACCTTTCGGAGGACAGAATTCCAGATTTCCACTACCCTTTGTGTGAAGAAATGCTTTCTGACATCACCCCTGAATGGCCTAGCTCTAATTTTAAGATTGTACTCTCTTGTTCTGGACCCCCACCTGACTCAGAGTAAATAGTTTCTATCTAACTTATCAAATTCTCTAATCATCTTAAACACTTCAATCATATCATCCCATTAATCTTCGATATGCAAGGGAATACAAATCTAGTCTATGCAACCTCGTAATTTAACCCTTTCAGTCCCAGTATCAATCTGGTGAATCTGCACTGTACCCCCCACCCCAAGGCCAATATCCTTCCTTAGTTGCAGTGCACAGAGATGAACACAGTTACTTCAGGTAGGTCTCACTAGAGCTCTCTATAGCTGTAACATAATTCCTAGCCCTTTGTATTTGAGCTTCCTTGAGATAAAGGCAACATTCCATTAGCGTTTTAAATTATTTTAATTAATTTTGTCTATTAGTTTATAGTGATTTCTGTACCTGGATCCCTAAATCTCTCTACTCACCCACAGTTCCTAACTTCTAACCATTTAGAAAATACTCTGATCTATCTTTTTTCAGTCCAAAGTGGATGACCTCTCACTTCCCCCAATTAAATTCCATCTTCCACCGTTTTTCCCACACACTTAATCCATCAATGTCCTTTTGCAACTTCCTGCTCCCATCTACACTGGTTACTATGCCACCGAACTTGGAGTCATCAGCAAATTTGGATATATGGCTCCCAATTCCTTCATCCAAGTCACTTATAAACAGAGTAAAAAGCTGAGGCTCCAGTACAGATACCTGGGGAACACAACCAGTTACATGATACTAATTGGAGTAAATCATTATCCCTACTCTCTGTCCCCTACCTCATAACCAATTCCCTATCCAAGTCAACAGGGTGCCTCCAATTCTATGCACCCTCATTCCTGTAATGTACAATATATGACCTCTGATGTATAGTGACCAGAGGCAAAATTCTGTTCTTAGTGCAGGAAATTTGGAAATTTTTACCAGTATTTTGGGGTTACGGGTTTCAGTTGGTGGAGGCTGGGGTCAGAAACATCGAACATTTATGGCATTGAAGGAGGCCAGTTAGCTGATCATGTCTGTGCCAGCTGAATCCCATTTTCCAACTGTTGGTCCGTAGCCCTGTAGGTTATGGCACTTCAAGTGCATATCCAAGTATTGTTTTTAAATGCGATGAGGGTTTCTGCATCCACCACCCTTTACAGTTAGTTCCAGACCCCCAACACCTGCTGGGTGGAAAACAATTCTCAACTCCACTTTAACTCTTCTGCCAGTTACTTTAAATCTATGTCTCCTGGTTATTGACCTCTCTGCCAAACTTCCTAGCCACTCTAGGCCCCTCATAATTTTATATACCTCCATTAAATCTCCGTTCAGCCTCCTCTTTTCCAAAGAAACTAACTCCAGTCTACCCAATCTTTCTTCATAGCAAAAATTCTCCATTCCTGGCAACATCCTCGGTCCCTTCATTCAAGTCATTAATATAGATCATAAATAATTGAGACCCAGCACTGATCTGTGGGGCACTCCACTAGTTACAGTTTGCCATCCTGAAAATGCCCCATTTATCCCAACACTGTTTCCTGCGAGTTAGTCAATCCTCTATCCATGCTAATGTATCACCCCCAACACCATGAGTTCTTATCCTGTGCAGTAACATTTTATGTGGCACCTTATCAAATGCCTTTTGGAAATCCAAATACACTACATCTACTGGTTCCCCTTTATCCACCTTGCTCGTCACATTCTCAAAGAACTCTAATAAATTTGTCAAACATGATTTCCCTTTCAGGAAACCATGTTGACTCTACCTGATTGCATTATGATTTTCTAAATGTTCTGCTACTACTTCCTTAAATATGGATTTTCCCAGTGACAGACTAACAATAGGCTAACTGGCCTATAGTTTCCTGCTTTCTGTTTCCCTCCTTTCATGAATAGAGGTGTTATATTTGCTGTTTTCCAATCCGCTATTACCATTCCAGAATCTAGGAATTTTGGAAGATTACAACCAATGTATCTGCTATCCCTGCAGCCACTTGTTTTAAGATCTTAGGATTCCGGCCATCAGGTCCAGGGGACTTGTCAGCTTTTAGTCCCAATAGTTTTCCTAGTACTTGTTCTCTGGTGATAGTGATCATTTTAAATTCCTCCTGATGGTCAGAGCCTCCACTATTTCCTCCCTTGATTCTCTTTGCAACCTAGGATACATTTCATCTAGGCCTGGTGATTTATTCACTTTCAAATATGCTAAATCCCTTAACATTTCCCCTCTCACTCTGTCTCATCCAATATTTCACACTCCTTAACTACAATGCCTGCATCATCTCCCTCTTTTGTGAAGATAGATGCAAAGTATTCATTAAGAACCATGCTCACATCTTCCGCCTCCACACACGTTATTTTTTCGGTCTCTAATCGTCCCTAATCTTTTCTTAATTATGCTCTTGCTCTTTATGCATTCATACAACATCTTTGGGTTTTCCTTGATCTTACCTGCCAATATATTTTCATGCCCTCTCTTTGCTTTCCTAATTTCTTCTTTAATTTCAGCCCTTAACTTTTTATAGTCCTCTAGCCTTTCTGCAATATTCAGCTCTCGGTATTTGACAGAAGCTTCCTTGTTGTCTTATCAGACTCTGTATGCTCTGAGACATCCTGTGTGTCTAGATTTGGGAGTTCCACCCTTTTTCTTTGTGGAAACATATTCTGAACCCTCACTATCCCTCCCTGAAAGCCTCCCACTGCTCTGACACTGATTTACCTTCAAGTAGCTGTTTCCAGTTTACTTTTGCCAAATCACATCTCAGCTTAGTAAAATTGGCCTTTCCCCAATTCAAAACTTTTACTCGTGGTCTATCTTTGCCCTTTTCCACAGCTATGCTAGATCTAACAGAATTATGATCACTACCACCAAAATGCTCTCCCACTGATACACTTTCCACCCTATCCTGCCTGCGGTAGGGGTCTGGAATTCACTGCCTGAAAGGATAGTGGAGGCAGAAACCCTCAACTCATTTAAAAGGTGTCTGAATATGCACCTCAAGTGCTGTAACCTGCAGGGCTACGGACCAAATGCTGGAAAGTGGGATGAGGCTGGGTTGCTCCTTTTTTGGCCAGCACAGATACAATGGACCAAGTGGCCTCTATGATTCTAAATCCAAAACTGCCCTACTCCAGATTCCAACCACCCGCTGGGTGAAAATTTTTTGCCTCAAATCCCCCCGAAACCTCCTACCCCTTACCCTAAATCTACGCCCCCTGGTTGTTGAACCCTCCGCTAAGGGAAAAAGTTTCTTCCTATCTAACCTATCAATGCCCCTCAATCTTGTCCGCCTCAATCAGGTCCCCCCTCTGCCTTCTCTGCTCCAAGGAAAACAACCGTAGCCTTTCCAGTCTCTCTTCACAGCTGAAATGCTCCAGCCCAGGCAACATCCTGGTGAATCTCCTCTGCACCCTCTCCAGTGCAATCACATCCTTCCTATAGTGTGGTGACCAGAAGTGTACACAGTACTCCAGCTGTGGCCTAACTAGCGTTTTATACGGCTCCATCATAACCTCCCTGCTCTTATATTCCTAACCAACTTATCTGTTTTTTAAACTCATTCATGGGATGTGGGCGTCGCTGGCCAGGCCAGTATTTATTGTCCATCCCTAATTGCCCTCGAGAAGGTGGTTGTGAGCTGCCTTCTTGAACCGCTGCAGTCCATTTGGAGTAGGTGTACCCACAGTGCTGTTAGGAAGGGAGTTACAGGATTTTGACCCAGTGACAGTGAAGGAACAGCGATATAGTTCCAAGTCGGGATGGTGTGTGACTTGGAGGGGAACATGCAGGTGGTGGTGTTCCCATGTATTTGCTGCCCTTGTCCTTCTGGTTGGTAGAGGTCGCGGGTTTGGAAGGTGCTGCCTAAGGAGCCTTGGTGCATTACTGCAGTGCATCTTGTAGATGGTACACACTGCTGCCACTGTGTGTCCGTGGTGGAGGGAGTGAATGTTTGTAGATGGTGTGCCAATCAAGCGGGCTGCTTTGTCCTGGATGGTGTCAAGCTTCTTGAGTGTTGTTGGAGCCGCACCCATCCAGGCAAGTGGAGAGTATTCCATCGCACTCCTGACTTGTGCCTTGTAGATGGTGGACAGGCTTTGGGGAGTCAGGAGGTGAGTTACTCGCCTCACGATTCCTAGCCTCTGACCTGCTCTTGTAGCTACGGTATTTATATGGCTACTCCAGTTCACTTTCTGGTCAGTGGCAGCCCCTAGGATGTTGATAGTGGGGGATTCAGCGATGGTAATGCCATTGAATGTCAAGGGGAGATGGTTAGATTCTCTCTTGTTGGAGATGGTCATTGCCTGGCACTTGTGTGGCGCGAATGTTACTTGCCACTTATCAGCCCAAGCCTGGATATTGTCCAGGTCTTGCTGCATTTCTACACGGACTGCTTCAGTATCTGAGGAGTCACGAATGGTGCTGAACATTGTGCAATCATCCGCGAACATCCCCACTTCTGACCTTATGATTGAAGGAAGGTCACTGATGAAGTAGCTGAAGATAGTTGGGCCGAGGACACTACCCTGAGGAACTCCTGCAGTGATGTCGTGGAGCTCAGACGATTGACCTCCAACAACCACAACCATCTTCCTTTGCGCTAGGTATGACTCCAGCCAGCGGAGGGTTTTCCCCCTGATTTCCATTGACCTCAGTGTTGCTAGGGCTCCTTGATGCCATACTCGGTCAAATGCTGCCTTGATGTCAAAGGCACTCACTCTCACCTCACCTCTTGAGTTCAGCCCTTTTGTCCATGTTTGAACCAATGAGGTCAGGAGCTGAGTGGTCTTGGCAGAACCCAAACTGAGCGTCACTGAGCAGGTTATTGCTAAGCAAGTGCTGCTTGATGGCACTGTTGGTGACACCTTCCATCACTTTGCTGATGATAGAGAGTAGGTTGATGGGGCGGTAATTGGTCGGGTTGGATTTGTCCTGCTTTATGTGTACAGGACATACCTGGGCAATTTTCCACATTGCACGGTAGATGCCAGTGTTGTAACTGTACTGGAACAGCTTGGCTAGGGGCGCGGCAAGTTCTAGAGCACAGGTCTCCAGTACTATTGCCAGAGCCCATAGCTTTTGCAATACCCAGTGCCTTCAGTCGTTTCTTGATATCACGTGGAGTGAATCGAATTGGCTGAAGTCTAACATCTGTGATGCTGGGGACTTCAGGAGGAGGCAGAGATGGATCATCAACTCGGCACTTCTGGCTGAAGATTGTTGCAAATGCTTCAGCCTTATCTTTCGCACTGGTTTGCTGGGCTCCCCCATCATTGAGGATGGGGATATTTGTGGAGCCACCTCCTCCAGTTAGTTGTTTAATTGTCCACCACCATTCACGGCTGGATGTGGCAGGACTGTAGATCTTAGATCTGATCCGTTGGTTATGGGATCGCTTAGCTCTGTCTATCGCATGCTGCCTACGCAGTTTGGCATGTAGATAGTCCTGTGTTGTAGCTTCACCAGGTTGACACCTCATTTTGAGGTATGCCTGGTGGTGCTCCTGGCATGCCCTCCTGCACTATTAGCTGAACCAGGGTTGGTCTCCTAGCTTGATGGTAATGGTAGAGTGGGGGATATGCCGGGTCATGAGGTTACAGATTGTGGTTGAGTACAATTCTGCTGCTGCTGATGGCCCACAGCGCCTCATGCATGCCCAGTTTTGCATTGCTAGATCTGTTCGAAATCTATCCCATTTAGCACGGTGATAGTGCCACACAACACGATGGACAGTATCCTCAATGTGAAGGCGGGACTTCGTCTCCACAAGTACTGTGCGGTGGTCACTCCTACCAATACAGTCATGGACAGAAGCATCTGCAGCAGGCAGATTAGTGAGGACGAGGTCAAGTATGTTTTTCCCTCGTGTTGGTTCCCCCAACACCTGCCGCAGACCCAGTCGAGCAGCTATGTCCTTTAGGACTCGGCCAGCTCGGTCAGTAGTGGTGCTACAGAGCCACTCGGTGATGGACATTGAAGTCCCCCACCGAGAGTACATTTTGTGCCCTTGCCACCCTCAGTGCTTCCTCCAAGTGGTGTTTAACATGGTGGAGTACTGAGTCATCAGCTGAGGGAGGGCGGTAGGTGGTAATCAGTAGGAGGTTTCCTTGCCCATGTTTGACCTGATGCCATGAGACTTCCTGGGGTCCGGAGTCGATGTTGAGGACTCCCAGGGCAACTCCCTTCCTACTGTATACCACTGTGCCACCACCTCTGGTGGGTCTGTCCTGCCAGTGGGACAGGACATACCCAGGGATAGTGATTGCAGTGTCTGGGACAACGTCTGTAAGGTATGATTCCGCGTGTATGACTATGTCAGGCTGTTGCTTGATCAGTCTTTGGGACAACTCTCCCAACTTTGGCACAAGCCTCCAGATGTTAATAAGGAGGACTTTGCAGGGTCGACAGGGCTGGGTTTGCCGTTGTCGTTTACCGAGCCGAGGTCGATGCCGGGTGGTCAGTCCGGTTTCATTCCTTTTTATTAACTTTGTAGCGGTTCGGTCCAGCTGTGTGGCTTGCTAGGCCATTTCAGAGGGCATGTAAGAGTTAACCACATTGCTGTGGGTCTGGAGTCACATGTCGGCCAGACCAGGTAAGGACAGCAGATTTCCTTCCCTAAAGGACATTAGTGAACCAGATGGGTTTTTACAACAATCGACAATGGTTTCATGGCCATCATTAGACCAGCTTTTAATTCCAGATTTATTCAATTCAAATTACACCTTCTGTTGTGGTGGGATTCGAACCCATGTCCCCAGAGAAATACCCTGGGTCTCTGGGTTACTAGTCCGGTGATAATACCACTACGCCACCGCCTACCCCAGGACAGGTGCAACCCGTCCAACTTGTACAGGTCCCACCTTTGCCAGAAACAGACCCTGTGATCCAGGACACTAAAGCCCTCCCTCCTGCACCATCTCCTCAGCCACACATTCATCTGCTCTATCCCACTATTTCCAAACTCACTAGCACGTGGCACTGGGAGTAATCCAGAGATTACAACCTTAGAGGGCCTGCTTTTTAATCTGCTACCTAGCTCCCTAAATTCTTGTTGCAGGATCTCACCCATTTTTCTACCTATGTCGTTGGTACTAATGTGTACCACGGACTCTGCCTGCTCCCCCTCCAGAATGTCCTGCAGCTGCTCCATGACATCCTTGACACTAGCAGCAGGGAGGCAACATACCATCCTGGAGTCACGTTTGCGGCCACAGAAACGCCTATCTGTACCCCTTACGATAGAATCCCCTATCACTATAGCTCTTCCTCTTCTTTTTCTCCCCTGCTGTGCAGCAGAGCCATCCTTGGTGCCATGGACCTGGCTGTTGCTGCTTTCACCTGGGAGGCCACCGCTCCCAACAGTATCAAAAGTAGTATATCTGTTTGAGAGGGGATGGCCACAGGGCACTCCTGCACTACCTGCCTGCACCTACTACTCCGCCTGGTGGTCACCCATCCCTTTTCTGCCTGTTCTGCAATTACCTGCAGTGTGACCACCTCACTAAATGTGATATACACTACAAAGAACAAAGAACAGTACAGCACAGGAACAGGCCATTCGGCCCTCCAAGCCTACGCCGATCTTGATGCCTGCCTAAACTAAAACCTGCTGCACTTCTGGGGACCATATCCCTCTATTCCCATCCTATTCATGTATTTGTCAAGATGCCTCTTAAACGTCTCGATGGTACCTGCTTCCACCACCTCCCCCGGCAACAAGTTCCAGGCACTCACCACCCTCTGTGTAAAAAAATTTGCCTCGCACATCCCCTCTAAACTTTGCCCCTCTCACCTTAAACCTATGTCCCCTAGTAACTGACTCTTCCACCCTGGGAAAAAGCTTCTGACTATCCACTCTGTCCATGCCGCTTATAACTTTGTAAACCTCTATCATGTCGCCCCTCCACCTCCGTCGTTCCAGTGAAAACAATCCGAGTTTATCCAACCTCTCCTCATAGCTAATGCCCTCCAGACCAGGCAACATCCTGGCAAACCTCTTCTGTACCCTCTCCAAAGCCTCCACGTCCTTCTGGTAGTGTGGCGACCAGAATTGCACGCAATATTCTAAGTGTGGCCGAACTAAAGTTCTGTGCAGCTGCAACATGACTTGCCAATTTTTATACTCTATGCCCCCACTGATGAAGGCAAGCATGCCGTATGCCTTCTTGACTACCTTATCCATCTGCGTTGCCACTTTCACTGACCTGTGGACCTGTACGCCCAGATCTCTCTGCCTGTCAATACTCCTAAGGGTTCTGCCATTTACTGTATACCTCCCACCTGCATTAGAGCTTCCAAAATGCATTACCTCACATTTGTCCGGATTAAACTCCATCTGCCATTTCTCCGCCCAAGTCTCCAACCGATCTATATCCTGCTGTATCCTCTGACAATCCTCATCACTATCCGCAACTCCACCAACTTTTGTGTCGTCCGCAAACTTACTAATCAAACCAGCTACATTTTCCTCCAAATCATTTATATATACTACAAAGATCAAAGGTCCCAGCACTGATCCCTGCGGAACACCACTAGTCACATCCCTCCATTCAGAAAAGCACCCTTCCACTGTTACCCTCTGTCTTCTATGACCAAGCCAGTTCTATATCCATCTTGCCAGCTCCCCTCTGATCCCATGTGACTTCACCTTTTGTATCAGTTTTGACCTTGTCAAAGGCTTTACTGAAGTCCAAATAGATAACATCCACTGCCCTTCCTTCATCAATCATCTTTGTCACTTCCTCAAAAAACTCAATCAAATTAGTGAGACACGACCTCCCCTTCACAAAACCATGCTGCCTCTCGCTAATAAGTCCATTTGTTTCCAAATGGGAGTAAATCCTGTCCCGAAGAATCCTCTCTAATAATTTCCCTGCCACTGACGTAAGGACTATGTCCTCAGCATCGCGGATGCTCCACAGTGAATACACCCACAGCTCTAGCTCCATAATGCGGGTAGTCAGTCGCTGCAGATGGATACACTTCCTGCACACATGGTCGTCAGGGACACCGGAAGCCTCCCTGATTTCCCACATAGCTCAGGAGGAGCATATCATGGGTGCGAGATTTCCCGCCATGACTTACCTTTAGATTACTTAGTTACTCCCTTTAATTAAAAACTGCTAATTACGCTAGGGGCCTTGTTCGACTCCAAACACTACCCACTACAATCTGAAGTCCTTAATAAATTACACTAATTTAAAAAATAAATAAAAACACCCTTTAGTACTACTCACCTTATCACTTGAGGTTTATTTTTAAAAAGTTCCCCTTTTTTAAGCAATTTAAATACAAAAACAGCTGTTACTTACCCAACCAATCAGCTTGCAGAATTCCTGTGATGTCACTAAGTTTTTTTCCTCTTTCAAGTTGGGGGGGTCTCAGTATGACAGGACTCGGGGAAGAGGGTCTCAGAAACACTGGAGTCTGTGAATACGTCTGTGGGCACTAGTAATTGCAAGGGGATGTGAGCAGTCAAGGAAGAGTGTAGGGATTATGAAGCATTGAGTGTGATCTCCAGGCATGTTAGAGGTGGCATGAGGAAGTGGCGGTGTCTGTTAGTATGAAGGGCTTGTCACTGTGGCTGCACTGGGTGAGGCCAGGCTTCTCGGGCATGGGGTAATGTCAATCATAAACACTGAAGAAGTGAATGCCTCCCTTTGGGAGAGGTGCAGCTGCAGTGACAGACTTGGACCACGGCAGTTTTGTTGGGGTAGGAGGAGCAGTTCCTGGCTATGGAAACACCGGGGAGCGGCCCCTGGGCCTGGAAGCACTGGGGAGAGAGGGAGAGGTCCCGGCATCTGCCAGCAATACGGCTGAGGGTTGGGGGCATTGTAGCATTTGGGGAGGGATTAATGGAAGCTCCTTTAATATTCAAGGAGTAAAAGGTATAAGATATTGTGGAGATGACTGGTCCCAGAGGCTGGGAGTAATGGGAGTCAGGTTTGGGAATCTCAGAACATAGCCCTGGAGTCTGTCAGCATTGGGGAATGGGATAGTGGAGTCCAGGAGCAGGAGAGTCCAGCCCAGATGCAGAGCAGCACTCACAAAGGCAAACAGCCTTGTGTTGTAGGGATCAGTATGAGGGCTGAGTTCTGAGAACTGGCACCACAGACTGGGGGTGGACGTGGAGGTGGTGAGGCAGCCTAGGTTCGGTGGAACTGAGGGAGAAGGATGCCCCTGAATCACTGCAGGCTGTCAGGCGCCCCGCGGCTCACTCCCACCCCCGGCGCCTCCTTGCCCTGTGTTCCCGGGCATTCACTCAGCTCTGGCTCAAAGCTGATGGTGTTTAAATACTATAATTACTGACACATTCTCTAATTAACAACTGTAATCTGACTGTTTACAATTTGTTAACACAGAAAATGTAACTGGCTTCTCAAATTGCAGAATATGTAACTAGCCTGCTCTACTTAAATAAGAAGCTTTCAACTCAATTTGTTTTTCTTTTTAAAAATACAAACAGCTTTCTAGAAAATAAATACAATTACCTGATTAATCTATGCTTTGATGCTCCATCAGCTCCATCCGTGTGCCCGCCCCTGCCCCCATCACTCCTTCCATCCCCCCACCTGCCCCTATCTCCCCCTCCTGCCCCGTCTCCCCACCCTGCCCCGCCTCTCCCTCCGTCTCCCCACCCTGCCCCGTCTCTCCCTCCGTCTCCCCACCCTGCCCCGCCTCTCCCTCCGTCTCCCCACCCTGCCCCGCCTCTCCCTCCATCAAAAACTTGACCTTCAGGTTTACGAAGGTTGACTCCTCAGGTAAATGACAGACACCACCGATGGGTAAAGGATAGGCCCCCGCATTCCCCCCCAACCCCACCACAGCAGGTAAAGGACAGGCCCCCTCCCCAGCAGGTAAAGGACACAATCTGAAGTTTCCCACTCTGCGAGCTAGTGCCTCCCGGCTAGGATTTAAAACTCTTTTTAGGATGAGACGTGAAGGCTCAGTTAGGGCGCTTGAGAGTTACAAGCTAGCCAGGAAGGATCTAAAGGGAGGGCTAAGAAGAGCAAGGAGAGGACACGAGAAGTCAATGGCGGATAGGATCAAAGAAAACCCTAAGGCTTTCTATAGGTATATCAGGAATAAAAGAATGATAAGAGTTAGAACAGGGCCAATCAAGGATAGTAGTGGGAAGTTGTGTGCGGAATCAGAGGAGATAGGGGAAGCGTTAAATGAATATTTTTCGTCAGTATTTACAGTAGAGAAAGAAAATGTTGCCGAGGAGATTACTGAGATACAGCCTACTAGGCTAGATGGGATTGAGATTCACAAGGAGGAGGTGTTAGCAATTTTGGAAAGAGTGAAAATAGATAAGTCCCCTGGGCCAGATGGGATTTATCCTAGGATTCTCTGGGAAGCCAGGGAGGAGATTGCAGAGCCGTTGTTGTTGATCTTTATGTCGTCATTGTCGACAGGAGTAGTGCCGGAGGACTGGAGGATAGCAAATGTTGTCCCCTTGTTCAAGAAGGGGAGTAGAGACAGCCCTGGTAATTATAGACCTGTGAGCCTTACTTCGGTTGTGGGTAAAATGTTGGAAAGGGTTATAAGAGATAGGATTTATAATCATCTTGAAAAGAATAAGTTCATTTGCGATAGTCAGCACGGTTTTGTGAAAGGTAGGTCGTGCCTCACAAACCTTATTGAGTTTTTCGAGAAGGTGACCAAACAGGTGGATGAGGGTAAAGCCGTGGATGTGGTGTATATGGATTTCAGTCAGGCGTTTGATAAGGTTCCCCACGGTAGGCTATTGCAGAAAATACGCAAGTATGGGGTTGAAGGTGATTTAGAGCTTTGGATCAGAAATTGGCTAGCTGAAAGACAGAGGGTGGTGGTTGATGGCAAATGTTCATCCTGGAGTTTAGTTACTAGTGGTGTACCGCAAGGTTCTGTTTTGGGGCCACTGCTGTTTGTCATTTTTATAAATGACCTGGATGAGGGTGTAGAAGGGCGGGTTAGTAAATTTGCGGATGACACGAAGGTCGGTGGAGTTGTGGATAGTGTCGAAGGGTGTTGTAGGGTACAGAGGGACATAGATAGGCTGCAGAGCTGGGCTGAGAGATGGCAAATGGAGTTTAATGTGGAGAAGTGTGAGGTGATTCACTTTGGAAGGAGTAACAGCAATGCAGAGTACTGGGCTAATGGGAAGATTCTTGGTAGTGTAGATGAGCAGAGAGATCTTGGTGTCCAGGTACATAAATCCCTGAAAGTTGCTACCCAGGTTAATAGGGCTGTTAAGGCGGCATATGGTGTGTTAGCTTTTATTAGTAGGGGGATCGAGTTTCGGAGCCACGAGGTCATGATGCAGCTGTACAAAACTCTGGTGAGGCTGCACCTTGAGTATTGCGTGCAGTTCTGGTCACCGCATTATAGGAAGGATGTGGAAGCTTTGGAAAGGGTGCAGAGGAGATTTACTAGGATGTTGCCTGGTATGGAAGGAAGGTCTTACGAGGAAAGGCTGAGGGACTTGGGGTTGTTTTCGTTAGAGAGAAGGAGGAGGAGAGGTGACTTAATAGAGACATAAGATAATCAGAGGGTTAGATAGGGTGGATAGTGAGAGTCTTTTTCCTCGGATGATGATGGCAAACACGAGGGGACATAGCTTTAAGTTGAGGGGTGAAAGATATAGGACAGATGTCAGAGGTAGTTTCTTTACGCAGAGAGTAGTAGGGGCGTGGAACGCCCTGCCTGCAACAGTAGTAGACTCGCCAACTTTAAGGGCATTTAAGTGGTCATTGGATAGACATATGGATGAAAATGGAATAGTGTAGGTCAGATGGTCGGCGCAACATCGAGGGCCGAAGGGCCTGTACTGCGCTGTAATGTTCTAATGTTCTAATATCCTGTGCATTGTTGATAACATTCTGCCCTCATTGGGTAACAAACTGAGTCTCAGGTGCTGATGGAAAGGACATTACTTACGTCATTTGATTATTCACTAAATGCTATTTGTCTCTGCTGAGTAATCGAGATGGTTCAGCTCAGAATGCTGCCTGTCCTTACTTTATCACCAGAGGCCTGCAATTACTACTCAGACAGAGGTAACAGATCAGACATAGACGACACAAAAAGACTCTTTCACCAATACTGGAAATACCACTAGCTCCTCACAGTGTGTACAATTCACTAAGTATAACGCCTTATGATGTTCTTCTCGACTGAGTCCTGTGACACAGATTGATTAACTTGGGAAATTGGTAAGTGTGGGAATTCGGTGCAGTGAGGGAGGAGGTGCTGTGCTGGTCTTTTACAGAACAAGCAGTGATCCAAGAGAGCGAGCTGGAGATGAGACCCGAGAGCTGAAGCCCGGAGGCATTACTTAGGTGAGCAGGTAGGTGATTGGGTGGTGAGTTTTAAGGTTTTTTTTCCTCTCTAAATTGGGGTAGTAGTTTAAACTGGTACTGGGGAGATACAAGAACTGTATTAAATTTATAGTTTAACTAGTTAAGCTACTTAAAATAGCTATCAGTGATATAACTATCAATGATACCATCAGTGAAATTATCAGTGATATTTCTAAACTTGAAAACTAATTAGTTTGAATAAAACACAATAAGGATGGCAGGGCAGGTGTTCTGTTGCAGCTGTAGCACATGGGAGTTGGTGGACACCAGTGTGAGCCACAGCGACCACATCTGTAGTAAATGTCTGCAGCTCAAACAACTTCAGCTCAGAGCTGATGAGCTGGAGTCCAAGCTTCAGACACTGCGATGCATCAAGGAGGGGGAAAGTTACCGGGAGTGTTCAGGTGAGGGGAAATTTAGAAAGTTAAAGAGAAAGGAGAAGGCAATAATGCAGGATAGCAATACAGGTAATGATAACCAAAGTGTGACAGGAAGGGACAGAGAACATAAACATAAGAGTGCACCAGCAAATAAGGTCAGGAGTAGGAAAAAAGACAGAATTAAAGGCTCATCAGAATGCACATAACATTCATAACAAGATGGATAAATTGATAGCACAAATAGAAATAAATGGGTATATATGGTATGACACCTTAACAGGACTGGAACAAATAGCCTTGCAGGAAGAATGGCAAATGCTGTTGGGGAGGGTTTAAACTAGCTTGTCGGGGGGATGGGAACCTGAGGGATAGTGTCATAGAGATATACAGCACAGAAAAAGACCCTTTGGCCCATCATGTCTGTGCCTGCCATCAAGCACATGTCTATTCTAATCCCATTTTCCAGCACTTGGCCCGTAACCTTGTGGGTAGCTCAAATTGGAAGGAAGTATAGCTGGTAACCGGAGGTAGAAAAGTACCAAGTGACATTAGAAGGCAGGTGAAACAACGGCAAGCATCAACTAGGTTTAGAATGTAGAACAATGTCAAGATGACAAGGTTAAGGTCATTCTACCTGAAAGCATGCAGCATTCGCAATACGGTAGATGATTTAAAGGCGCATATAGAGGCAAATGGGTATGATCGAATTACCATTACGGAAACATGGCTACAGGGTGATCAAGACTGAGAACTGAATATTCAAGGATATTCAACCTTTAGGAAGGACAGGAAAAAAAGGAAAAGGAGGTGGTGTTGTGCTGATAAGGAATGGGATCAGTACATTCGTAAGGGACGATCTCGGATCGAAAGAACAAAATGTGGAATCTGTTTGGGGAGCTAAGAAACAGCAAGGGGCAGCAAACATTGGTAGGAGTTGTTTACAGGCCACCAAACAGGAGTGGTAGTGTGCGGCATGGTATTAATCAGGAAATTAGAGAAGCATGTAGCATGGGCAATACAGTAATTATGGGTGAATTCAATCTGCACGTAGACTGGGTAAACCTAATGAGCACTAATGCTGAGGAGGACCTTATAAAAGAACCTTTAGGGATGAGTGACCATAATATGATAGAATTTTACATGATGTGTGAAAGTGAGGTAGTTCAAACTGAAGCCAGGGTGTTAAATTTGAACAAAGGAAATTATGAAGGTATGAGGGACAAATTGGCTGTGGTGGTTTGGGAAAATACATTAAAAGGTATGACAGTACATAGGCAATGAATAGTCTTCAAAGAATTATTACATAGCTTACAGCAACTATACATTCCTTCAAGGAACAAAAACCCCGAAAGAAAAGACAGTCAACTGTGGATAACAAAAGAAGTTAAGGATTGTATAAAATTAAAAGAAAAGGCCTATAAAGTTGACAAATTTATTTTTTTATTTTATTTTATTTAGAGATACAGCACTGAAACAGGCCCTTCGGCCCACTGAGTCTGTGCCGACCAACAACCACCCTTTTATACTAACCCTACAGTAATCCTATTCTTTCTTTTGGGCCTCCTTATCTCGAGAGACAATGGATATGCGCCTGGAGGTGGTCAGTGGTTTGTGAAGCAGCGCCTGGAGTGGCTATAAAGGCCAATTCTGGAGTGACAGGCTCTTCCACAGGTGCTGCAGAGAAATTTGTTTGTTGGGGCTGTTGCACAGTTGGCTCTCCCCTTGCGCCTCTGTCTTTTTTCCTGCCAACTACTAAGTCTCTTCGACTCGCCACAATTTAGCCCTGTCTTTATGGCTGCCCGCCAGCTCTGGCGAATGCTGGCAACTGACTCCCACGACTTGTGATCAATGTCACACGATTTCATGTCGCGTTTGCAGACGTCTTTATAACGGAGACATGGACGGCCGGTGGGTCTGATACCAGTGGCGAGCTCGCTGTACAATGTGTCTTTGGGGATCCTGCCATCTTCCATGCGGCTCACATGGCCAAGCCATCTCAAGCGCCGCTGACTCAGTAGTGTGTATAAGCTGGGGGTGTTGGCCGCTTCAAGGACTTCTGTGTTGGAGATATAGTCCTGCCACCTGATGCCAAGTATTCTCCGAAGGCAGCGAAGATGGAATGAATTGAGACGTCGCTCATTCCCTACCAAACACCTACACTAGAGGCAATTTACAATGGCCAATTTACCCATCAACCTGCAAGTCTTTGGCTGTGGGAGGAAACTGGAGCACCCGGCGAAAACCCACGCGGTCACAGGGAGAACTTGCAAACTCCGCACAGGCAGTACCCAGAATCGAACCCGGGTCCCTGGATAGTAAACCTGAGGATTTTGAGGAGTTTAGATACAGCAAAGGAGGATCAAAAACTGAATTTAATAAAAGGGAGAATAGAATATGAATGTAAACTAGCAAAAAACATAAAAACAGACTGCAAAAACTTCTATAGGTATGTAAAAAGGAAATGTTTGGCTGAGACAAATGTGGGTCCATTACAGGAAGAATCAGGAGAATTTATAATGGGGAACAGAGAAATGGCAGAGAAGCTAAATGATTACTTTGTGTCTGTCTTCATTGAGGAAAATACAAGAAATCTCCCAGAATTAGAGATCCAAGGGACGAGAATGAGGAATTGAAGGAAATTAGTATTAGTAAGAAGGTTGTATTGGATAAATTAATGGGACTGAAGATTGTTAAGTCCCCAGGACCTGATATTCTACATCCAAGAGTATTGAAAGAGGTAGTTATGGAAATAGTGGATACATTGATGATCATCTTCAAAAATTCTACAGATTCTCGAATGGTTCCTGCAGATTGGAAGGTAGCAAATGTCACTCCACTATTTAAGAAGGGAGGGAGAGAGAAAACAGAGAACTACAGACTGTTAGCCTTACATCAGTAGTAGGGAAAATGTCAATCTATTCTGCAGGATGTCATAAATGGACACTTGAATAATAATGAGCTGATTGGGCATTGTCAACATGGATTTATGAATGGGAAATCATGTTTAGAATCATAGAACATTTACGGCACAGAAAGAGGCCACTTGGCCCACTGTATCTGTGCCAGCTGAAAAACATTCCACCCATTCTAATCCCACCTTCAAGCATTTGGTCCGTAGCCCTGCAGATTACGGCACTTGAGGTGCATATCCAGACTTCTTTTGAATGAGTTGAGGGCTTGTGCCTCAACCACTCTTTCAGGCAGTGAGTTCCAGACCCCCACCACCCTCTGGGTGAAAAAACGTTTCCTCATCTCCCCTCTAATCCTTCTACCAATCACTTTAAATCCATGCCGTCTAGTCACTGACCTCTCTGCTAAGGTAAATAGGCCCTTCACATCAACTCTATCCAAGCCCCTTAAAATTTTGTACATCTCAATCAAATCTCCCTTTAGCCTTCTCTGTTCCAAGGAGAACACCACCAGCCTATCCAATCTTTCCTCAGAGCTGCATTTTTCCAGTCCCGGCAACATCCTTGTAAATCTCCTCTGTATCCTCTCTCGTGCAATTACATCCTTTCTGTAATGAGGTGACCAGAACTGCACACAGTACTCAATTTATGACCTAACCAATGAGTTATACAGTTCCAGCATAACCTCCCTGCTCTTATATTCTATACCTCGGCTAATAAAGGAAAGGATTCCATATGCCTTCTTAACTACCTTATCGACCTGTCCTGCTACCTTCAGGAATCTGTGGACATTCACTCCAAGGTCCCTCACTTCCTCTACACTTCTCAGTATTTTCCCACTAATCATGTACTCCTTTGCCTTGTTTGACCTTCCCAAATGCATCACCTCACACTTCTCTGGGTTGAATTCCATTTGACACTTTTCTGCCCATCTGACCAGACCATCAACATCTTCCTGCAGCCTACAGCTATCCTCCTCGTTATCTACCACATGGCCAATCTTTGTGTCCTCTGCAAACCTCTAATCATGCCCCCCACATTTACATCCAAATAGTTCATAGATACCACAAAAAGCAGTGGACCCAGTACTCAGCCCTGCGTAATGCCACTGGAAACAGCTCTCCAGTCGCAAAAACACCTGTCAATCATTACCCTTTGCTTCCTGCTACTAAGCCAATTTTGTATCCACCTGGCTGCATTTCCCTGGATCCCATGGGATTTTATTTTTTAAACCAGTCTGCCATGTGGGACCTTGTCAAAAGCCTTGCGAAAATCCATGTGGACCACATCAATTGTTTGACGAACCTGTTGGGAGATTTTTGAGGATGTTACTAACTGAATTGATAAAGAGGACGTAGCATACTTGGATTTTCAGAAGGCTTCTGATAAAGTCTCCCATAGGAGATTGGTTAACAAAATTAAAGCACATGGGATAGGAGGTAATATGGATTAAGGATTGGTTAACAGGCAGAAAGCAGAGAGTAGGAATAAATGGGTCATTCTCGTGTTGGCAGGCTGTGACTAGTGGGGTACCACAGGGATTAGTACTTGGGTCCCAGCTGTTCACAATATATATCAATGATTTGAATATGGGGACCAAATGTAATATTTCCAAGTTCGCAGATGACACAAAACTAGGTGGGAAAGTGTGTTATGAGGAAGATGCAAAATGGCTTCAAAGGGATTTGGACAGACAAAGTGAGGGGCAAGAACATGGCAGATGAAATATGTGAAAAAATGTGAAGTTATCCACTTTGTTAGGAGGAACAGATGTGCAGAGTATTTCTTAAATGGTAAGAGATTAGAAAGTGTAGATGTACAAAGGGACCCGAGTGTCCTTGTCAATAAGTCCCTGAAAGCTAGCATGCAGGTATCGCAAGCAATTAGGAAGGCTGATGATATGTTAGCTTTTATCGCAAAACAATTTGAGTACAGAAGTAGTGAAGTCTTGTTTCAATTGTGTAGAACCTTGGTTAGACTGCACCTGGAGTAGTGTGTGCAGTTTTGGTCCCCTTACCTTAGGAGGAATATTATTGCCATAGAGGGAGCGCAACAAAGGTTCACCAGACTTATTCCCGGGATGGCGGGACCGTCCTATGAAGAGAGATTGGGGAAACTGGGCCTGAATTCTCTAGAGTTTCGAAGAATGAGAGGTGATCTCATTGAAAAGTACAAAATAATTAAAGGGATAGACAGGGTGGATGCAGCTAAGATGTTTCCCCTGGTTGGGGAGTCTAGAACCAGGCAACACAATTTCAAAATAAGGGGGAAGCCACTTAGGACAGAGATGAGGAGAAATTTCTTTACTCAGAGGGTTGTGAATCTTTGGAATTCTCTACCCGAGGGCTGTGGAAGCTCATTCATTGAGTATGTTTAAAGCAGTGATTGACAGATTTCTAAATACCAATGACATAAGGGGATACGGGAATAGTGTGGGAAAAATGCATTGAAGTGGATGATCAGCCATGATCGTATTGAATGGCAGAGCAGGCTCAACGGGCTGACTGGCCTACTCCTATGTTCTTTGAGGATATAACAAGTAGGGTGGGATAAAGAGGAACCAGTAGGTGTAGTGTATTTGGATTTCCAAAAGGCATTTGATAAGGTACCACATAAAAGATTACTGCACAAGATAAGAGCTCATGGCGTTGGGGGTGATATATTAGCACGGACGGAGAATTGGCTAACCAACAGGAAACAGAGAGTCAGGATAAATGGGGCACTTTCAGGTTGGCAAACTGTAATTAGCGGGGTGCCACATGGACGAGTGCCGGGGCCTCAACTATTTACAATCTATATTAATGACGTGGATGAAGGGACCGATGGTATTGTAGCCAAAGTTGCGGACGTTACAAAGATTGGTAAGAAAGTTGTGAGGAGGATACAAAGAGTCTGTAAAGAGATATGGATAAGTTAAGTGAGTGGACAAAATTTGGCAGATGGAGTATAATGTTTTAAATGTGAAGTTGTTCATTTTGGCAGGAAGAATAGAAAAGCAGAATGTTATTTCCATGGAAAGAGACTGCAGAATGCTGCAGTAGAGGGATCTGGGTGTCCTTGCATATGAATTAATCACGAAAAGTTAGCATGCACGTACAAGTAATTAGGAAGGCAAATGGAATGTTGGCCTTTATTGCAAGAAGTATAGAGAATAAAAGTGGGGAAATCTTGCTACAGCTGTACTGGTCATTGGAGAGACCGGACCTAGAGTACTGTGTTGGTCTCCTTACTGAAGGAGGGATATACTTGCACTGGAAGCAGTTCAGAGAAGGTTCACTAGGCTCATTCCTGGGATGAAGGGGTTATCATATGAGGAAAGGCTGAGCCTATACTCGTTGGAGTTTAGAAGAATATGAGGTGAGTTTATTGAAACATAAAAGATTCTGAGGGGGCTTGAGAGGGTAGACACTGGTAGGATGTTTCCCCTCGTGGGGGAGTCTAGAACTAGGGGGCACAGTTTCAAAATAAGAGGTCTCCCTTTTAATGTAGAGATGAGGAGGAATTTCATCTCTCAGAGGGACGTTAATCTTTGGAATTCTCTACCCCAACGAGCAGTGGAGGCTGGGTCATTGAGCATATTCAAGATTGCGTTAGTCAGATTTTTGATCTACAAGGAAGTCAAGGCTTATGGGGGGCAGGCAGGAAAGTGGAGTTAAGGCCACAATCAGATCAGCCATGATCTTATTGAATGGCGCAGCAGGCTTGAGGGGCTGAATGGCCTACTCCTGCTAGTAGACTGATCATGGCTGATTGTCTACCTCAACGCCACATTGCCGCACTATCCCCATATCCCGTG
This sequence comes from Heterodontus francisci, assembly GCF_036365525.1. Taxonomy (NCBI): domain Eukaryota; kingdom Metazoa; phylum Chordata; class Chondrichthyes; order Heterodontiformes; family Heterodontidae; genus Heterodontus; species Heterodontus francisci. The sequence goes on from NC_090387.1 coordinate 1,009,121, forward strand.
ATGTTATTGGCAATTAGAAGTCTGTTGATCTCTGTCTTGAACTTACTCAGTGACTGAGCTTCCACCACCTTCTGGAGCAAGGAATTCCAAAGATTCACCGCCCTCTGAGTGAAGAAGTTCCTCCTCATCTCAGTCCTAAATGGCTTGTCCTTTATTCTGAGATTGTGTCCCCTGGTTCTGGACCTCACAGCCAGGGGAAACATCCTTTCTGTATCTACCCTGTCTATCCCTTTAAGAATTTTCCTCCCATTCTTCTAAACTCCAGAGAATACAGGCCCAATCTCCTCAATCGCTCCTCATAGGACAATCCTACTATCTCAGGAATCAGTCTGGTGAACCTCCGCTGCACTCCCTCTATGGCAAGTATATCCTTCCTCAGGCAAGGGGACCACGCAACATTCCAGGTGTGGCCTCACCAATGCTCTATACAATTGAAGCAAGACTTCGTTGCTCCTGTACTCAAATCCTCTTACGATAAAGGCTAACATACTGTTTGCTTCCTAATTGCTTGCTGCATCTGCATGTTAGCTTACAGTGACTCATGAACAAGGACACCCAGGTCCCTTTGGACATCAACACTTCAAAATCTCACTGTTTAATATCCTGGAGACGGACATGAACCCATGACCACCTAAAGTCCACAGAATCAGTGGCTCCCATTGGAGAAGTTAATGCCACGCAGCTGCTCATTGCATCTTCTTTCTTTCCCTTACCTGAAGCGTCTTCTCACCGAGTCCCCGAAGTAAGAGGGTGATAACATGAACTGCAGCCCGACGCACTTCTGGTTCCCGGTCTGTCTTCACAATGGCAGCGAGACACGCAGTCACCTGCAAATAAACCAGAGAAACAGGAGAGTAACCTAGTGCAGGTGGCATGTACCTGCAGACGCCCATGCACCTTATGGTGTTGAGTGCAACATCTAACTCAGGCTGATTGTGACATTGAAACTTCACCTTCTGTAGGCAGCTCCCTGAAACCCAGTGGCTCAGAGTCATGTGTCAGTGCTCACTGCAGCAAACACCATGCACAGACAACTCAAATTACTGGGCCTTTCATATTAGTCTTCACGCATTAATTTAGGAAGGATGACAAGGCCATGGAGAGGGTGCTGAAGAGACTCCAGATGATACCAGGGATGAGCTTCTTTAGTAAAAAGGATAGACTAGAGAAACTGAGGCTCTTTTTCTTAGGTTAAGAGGAGATCAAATAGAGATCTCAATTATCAATGGTTTTGTGAAGATAAATTTCCACTGATTAGTGAGTTGGTAACTAGAGGGCCAAAATTTAACCAAAAGAATGAAGAGAGGAGTTAGAATAATTTCTTTATTTTTTTACATAGAAGGTTGTTGGGACATGAGATGTCCAGACAGAAATAGTGGCGAAAGCAGAATCCAGAATAACATTAATTGGGAAGTGGAAGAATATTTGAAAAATAAAAATTTGAAGGGATGTGGGGAAAGGTCAGAGAATGTGACTGCAGTGGAGAGTACTGTCAGAGACAGACAGCAGTCATGATGGGCTAAATGGCTTCTTCCTGTGTTGTGAACTTCTGTAAATCTAAATGGCACAAGGTCCATTTGGCTTGGGATCGTCCATCAAACAATTTCATATTGCAGGAGCAGGCAGTGATGATAAGGAGACATCTCGAAGGACCCATAGGTAAAACAGAATGCAAATTCACTCAGAAATTATGCCAGAAGGCCTCAAACAGCCAATTTGAGAACTCAGGACCAATGTCCATGGATGGCACAGGGCCTGATGATTGTCAGACAGCACAAGCATGGATCTATTGGTCAACATTTGTCCAATCAACTGAATTTCATCCTTACCCATCTAGGATAGCAGCGTCATAGAGTCGTGCAGCATAGAAACAGGCCCTCCGGCCCACCGCGTCCATGTCGACCATAATGCCTATCTATACTAATCCCACCTGCCTGCATCAATTCCATATCTCTCTATGCCTTGCTCATTCAAGTGCCTGTTCAGATGCCTCTTAAATGTTGCTACTGTTCCTGCCTCCACCACCTCCTCAGGCAGCTCATTCCAGATACCCACTATTCTTTGTGTGAAAAATTTACCCCCTTGATCCCCTTTAAACCTCCTCCCTCTCACCTTAAATCTATGCCCTCTAGTTTTAGTCACCCCTACCATGGTAAACAGACTCTAGCTATCTACCCTATCTATGCCTCTCATAATTTTATATACCTCTATCATGTCCCCTCTCAGCCTCCTTCGCTCCAGGGAAAACAGACCCAGCCTATCCAATCTCTCTTTATAACTCAAGCCCTCCAAACCAGGCAACATCCTTGTGAATCTTTTCTGCACCCTCTCTAGTTTAATCACATCTTTCCTGTAGTGCAACGACCAGAACTGCACACAGTACTCCAAATGTGGTCTAACCAATGTTATGTACAACTGTAACATGACAAAAACAAGAACAAAGAACAAAGATAATTACAGCACAGGAACAGGCCCTTCGGCCCTCCAAGCCTGCGCCGATCCAGATCCTCTCTCTAAACATGTCGCCTATTTTCTACGGTTCTGTATCTCTTTTCTTCCTGCCCATTCATGTATCTGTCTAGATACATCTTAAAAGACGCTATCGTGCCCGCATCTACCACCTCCACTGGCAACGCGTTCCAGGTGCCCACCACCCTCTGCGTAAAGAACTTTCCACGCATATCCCCCCTAAACTTTTCCCCTTTCACTTTGAACTCGTGTCCTCTAGTAATTGAATCCCCCACTCTGGGAAAAAGCCTCTTGCTATCCACCCTGTCTATACCTCTCATGATTTTGTACACCTCAATCAGGTCCCCCCTCAACCTCCGTCTTTCTAATGAAAATAATCCTAATCTACTCAACCTCTCTTCATAGCTAGCGCCCTCCATACCAGGCAACATCCTGGTGAACCTCCTCTGCACCCTCTCCAAAGCATCCACATCCTTTTGGTAATGTGGCGACCAGAACTGTACGCAGTATTCCAAATGTGGCCGAACCAAAGTCCTATACAACTGTAACATGACCTGCCAACTCTTGTACTCAATACCCCGTCCGATGAAGGAAAGCATGCCGTCTGCCTTCTTGACCACTCTATTTACCTGCGTTGCCACCTTCAGGGAACAGTGGACCTGAACACCCAAATCTCTCTGGACATCAATTTTCCCCAGGACTTTTCCATTTACTGTATAGTTCACTCTTGAATTGGATCTTCCAAAATGCATCACCTCGCATTTGCCCTGATTGAACTCCATCTGCCATTTCTCTGCCCAACTCTCCAATCTATCTATATTCTGCTGTATTAGAAAAAGACTTTAAGATGAACAAGTTTCAGGAATATTGGAAATGGACAGGGGATTGGGATAATCAGAGGGGTGAGGCCATGAAGTGATGTGATCACACGAGTGAGAATATTAAAATTGAGGTTTTACTGGATACAGGAACATAGAACTCAGGAGTAGGCTATTCGGCCCATTGAGCCTAATCCACCATTCGATAAGAATATGTCTTATCTCCTATTTTTAACTTTATCCCCTTGTTCCAGTCTCCCCCACAAGAGGAAACATCCTCCAGTATCCACTCTATCAAATCCGCTCAGGATCTAATAGGTTTCAATAAGACACCTCTCATTCTTCTAAACTCCAACCTGTTCAAACCTTCTTCATAAAATAAGCCCTTCATTCAGAAAATGAGCGTCCCAACTCTTGTACTCAATGCCTCGGCCGATGAAGGCAAGCATGCCATACGCCTTCTTCACCACCCTGTCTACCTGTGTTGCCACTTTCAGGGAACTATGCACTTGCACCCCAAAGTCTCTCTGCTCAACAACACTCCGCAGGGCCCTGCCATTCATTGTATATGTCCTGCCCTGGTTTAACTTCCCAAAATGCATCACTTCGCACTTGTCTGTGTTAAATTCCATTTGCCACTCTCTTGCCCACTTTCCCAGTTGATCTATATCCTGTTGTAACCTTAGACAACCTTCTTCACTGTCCACTATACCACCAATTTTGGTGTCATCTGCAAACTTACTAATCATGCCCCCTACATTCACATCCAAGTCATTAATATATATAACAAACAACAGAGGGCCCAGCACCGATCCCTGCGGCACACCACTGGTCACCAGCCTCCGATCTGAAAAACGACCCTCCACTACCACCCTCTGCCGATCACCAAGCCAATTTTGCATCCAATTTGCTAGGATCACTCTGGATCCCATGTGTTCGAACCTTCTGGACCAGCCTACCATGCGGGAGCTTGTCAAAGGCTTTGCTAAAGTCCATGTAGACAACGTCCATCGCCCTACCCTCGTCAATCCTCTTGGTCACCTCCTCGAAAAACTTAAATTCTTGAGATATGATTTCCCATGCACAAAGCCATGCTGACTATCCCTAATCAGACCTTGCCTTTCCAGATGCATATAAATCCTGTCTCAGAATCCCTTCCAATAACTTTCCCACCACTGATGTAAGGCTCACCGGCCTGTAGTTCCCTGGCTTATTCCTGCTGCCCTTCTTAAATAAAGGCACAACATTAGCTATCCTCCAGTTTTCGGGTACCTCACCCGTGGCTAACGATGATACAAAAATCTCTGCCAGGGCCCCAGCAATCTCCTCACTTGCTTCCCATAGCATCCGAGGATACACCTGGTCAGGCCCTGGGGATTTATCTACCTTAATGCGCTTCAAAACCTCAGACACCTCCTCCTTTGTAATGTTGATATGCTCCAGGATATCGGTGTTCCCTCGCTTGAACTCTAGCTTCCATGGCCTTCTCCATGGTAAATATGGACGAGAAATATTCATTTAAGACCTCGCCCATTTCCCGTGGCTCCACACATAGATTACCACACTGATCCTTAAGGGGACCTACTCTCTTCCTAGCTACCCTTTTACTCTTAATATACTTATAGAATCTTTTAGGATTCTCCTTTATCTTATCTGCCAGGGAAATCTCATGGCCCCTTTTCGCCCTCCTAATTTCCTCCTTAAGTGTAGTCCTACATCCCCTATACTGCTCGAGGGACTCGCTCGATCCCAGCTGCCTATACCTGACATATGCCTCCTTCTTTGTCTTGACTAGACCCTCAATATTAGACCAGTCATGTTAGACCTCAGGGAGTGTTCGTCCTGTCCTTTCGTGAATTGCCTCAGGCCCAGGTAAGGGTCCCATGCTCAGGGTTATGAGCCATGGACAATAGTGGAACTAGTGAATTATTGGTGGTGATAGTGGAAGAGCTGGCACCTCGAGAGACAACAGCTGTTTACAGGCGGAGGATTCTTCGGGAAGAGAACTTGTGTTTCCTCATGTACTTTTTCCCTAATTATATTGCTCATTTCTCATATAAGTTAAAAATTGGAATACTCTTACGAGCAACTGAAGAGGAAATCACAGGACCTCGAGGCATGGAGAAATGAGCACCCGTCCTTGGGCAAATCACCACCACTTATCAATCAGCGCCACCAACCATCATTCACATGACCAGTAGTGACTGGTGACTGACAGTGACCATATTGCGTGCTTTGTAAGATGTGACTGTGAATGAACATACAGCCTGATTGGCTGGGCTATTTCACAGGTCATACTTGATTGCTGTGTGAACAGTGCAAGGACACACTCCATATCTAAGGGCTTCTCCAGATCTCAGTGCAGTTTCCAGTCAGGAGTGTTTGTGGGTGTTGTGATAAGTGTGGTGAAGGGCCGAGGGCAATGACTTTGATGGGTGAAGGCACAACAGACAATGGAGAGAAATGGAGTGAATACCGAGGGACAGAAATCAGGAGTGGATTTATATGTGGAGTCCTTGCATTGTACCGAACCCTTTTCAAATGAGATTTATAAACTAGTTCATCAACTTGGGGGAATCCACAGAATAAGTGACTCCAGAGATCAGCAACAGTGAGCAAAACAGTAATCCCAATCTGTTCCTTTGGACTGACAGGCCCCAGAGATTATTTCATCTGTAAGTGGAACTCCAAACAGTGCTGGGTAACTGCATCAGTGCCTTCAACAACATATTCATATAGCGCCTTTAACATAATAAAACATCCTAAGGCACTTCACAGGAGCAAAGGGGAGATGGTGGCGTAGTAATACTGTCATTGAACTAGTTCAATGTCCTGGGGACACAGGTCCAAAACCCACCATGGTAGCTGGTGGAACCTGAATTCAATTAATTAATTGAAAGCTAGTCTCAGTAATAGTGTCATGAAACTATCATTGATTGTCATAAAAACCCATCTGGTTCACTAATGTTCTTTAGGGAAGGAAATCTGCTGTCATTACCTGGTCTGGCCTACATGTGACTCCAGACCCACAGCAATGTGATTGACTCTTAACTGCCCTTTGAAATGGCCTAGCAAGCCCCTCAGTTGTCATGGGCAATTGGGGATGGGCAACAAATGCTGGCGTTGCCAACAACGCCCAGATCCCATAAAAAAAAATTATTTTAATTATGAAACAAAATATTACACCGAGTCATATAATGAAATATTAGGGGTGTAGTCAAAAAGCTTGGTCAAAGAGGTAGGTTCAAGCAGTGTCTTAAAGGAGGAAAGCAAGGGGGAATTCCAGGGGTTAGGGCAGAGGCAACTGAAGGCACAGCCACCAATCGTGGAGCAATTAAAATCAGAGATGCTCGAAGGGCTGAGTGGCCTACTCCTGCTCCTAATTCATAGGTTTATGTGTTCGTACCCCTTTTCGTGTGTGTGTGTGTGTGTGTGTGTGTGTGTGTGTGTGCGCTTAAGCAAATGCGTAAGTGGGTGCAGTTGTGACAATTTCGGGATAAGGCATATTGATCAATAAATAGCTAATCTTCTGTTTTTAAACCTACAAGAAAACCCGGCACTATTTATTTGGCAAATAAAACACAAAGGAGTTAAAACCCTAATAACAAAAAATATCTACTGCAGTCAGGTGAGAGTTGACCAATGGGAACAACCCACACCCCTCACCACGTGGCCGTAACAAACTGGGGACTCGAAGTCAGGGTCTAAACTGCCAGACAAACGAGAGATTTGAAAAAGGGGAGGAAAATCCATCTCTGAAATTGTGGAAAAGTAAACAAACAAGTTTTCTTGTATTCTTTTGTTTATTCTCTAGAAACAAAAGAGGTGGCAACATTTAATGCAGGAGAGTTTGTAGAGCAGGGAGACATATCCCATGATAAGTTAAATATTGAAGATTTTAAAAAGCTGAGCTACAGAGATGGGAATCACTTTCAAACAAAAAGCAAAGAAACCTGAACTGAAGAGTCTAGCTATTATTTTAAACTTACCACTGGACTAGAGGAAGAAAGCAAGGAATCAGAGTCTGAATCAATAATTCTTGCTAGAATGCGGTTGCAGATGAAAAAGTAACAAAACAGAGGAAATACAACTGCAGAAGAGAGGAAACAGCGAGAAAGGTTACAGAGAAGATTTACTAGGATGTTGCCTGGTATGGAGGGAAGGTCTTACGAGGAAAGGCCGAGGGACTTGAGGTTGTTTTCGTTAGAGAGAAGGAGGAGGAGAGGTGACTTAATAGAGACATATAAGATAATCAGAGGGTTAGATAGGGTGGATAGTGAGAGTCTTTTTCCTCGGATGGTGATGGCAAACACGAGGGGACATAGCTTTAAGTTGAGGGGTGATAGATATAGGACAGATGTCAGAGGTAGTTTCTTTACACAGAGAGTAGTAGGGGCGTGGAACGCCCTGCCTGCAACAGTAGTAGACTCGCCAACTTTAAGGGCATTTAAGTGGTCATTGGATAGACATATGGATGAAAATGGAATAGTGTAGGTCAGATGGTTTCACAGGTCAGCGCAACATCGAGGGCCGAAGGGCCTGTACTGCGCTGTAATGTTCTAATGTTCTAAAGAAGCCACTCAAAATCTGAACAAATACCACAGAATGGGTAAAAGGCAAATACTTAAAAGTTCCTCAGTTAAAGATTAACCACAGAGTAAGTTGGTCACTGGGGTAGTGACGGTGGGGATCATTCCAAGCTTACCAATGCAGGGGATCAACCTATTGCTGGGCGATGACTTGGCAGGAAGCACAGTATTGTACCTAGACGGTCCAGGATTGTCCATGGGGACTGGAGAAACTGAAGAAACAAAAAAATCTCTGCACAGCTGCAGAGGGCTGAGGAAGTCCCAGCATTCTAGGCCCAACCATCTTCAGCTGTTTCATCAATGACCTTCCCTTCATCATAAGGTCAGAAGTTGAGATGTTTGCTGATGATTGCACAATGTTCAGCACCGTTTGCAACTTCTCAGATACTGAAGCAGTCTGTGTCCATATGCAGCAGGATCTGGACAACAATCAAGCCTGGGCTGATAAGTGGCAAGCAACATTCGCACCACACAAGTGCCAGGCAATGACCATCTCCAACAATAGAGAATCTAACTATCTCCCCATAACATTCAATTGCACTATCATTGCTGAATCTCCCACTATCAACATACTGGGGGTCACCATTGACCAGAAACTGAACTGGACCAGCCACATAAATACTGTGGCTACAAGAGCAGGTCAGAGGCTGGGAATTCTGAGGTGAGTAACTCACCTCCTGATTCCCCAATGCCTGTCCACCATCTACAAGGCACAAGTCAGGGGTGTGATGGAATACTCTCCACTTGCCTGGATGGGTGCAGCTCTAACAACACTCAAGAAGTCGACACCATCCAGGATAAAGCAGCCCACTTGATTGGTACCCCATCCACCACATTAAACATTCACTCCCTTCACACCGACGCACACTGGCAGCAGTGTGTATTATCTACAAGATGCAGTACAGCAACTCACCAAGGCTCCTTCCAAACCTACGACCTCTACCATCTAGAAGGACAAGGGCAGCAGATGCATGGGAACACAGTGGCGCAGTGGTTAGCACCGCAGCCTCACAGCTCCAGCGACCCGGGTTCAATTCTGGGTACTGCCTGTGTAGAGTTTGCAAGTTCTCCCTGTGTCTGCGTGGGTTTCCTCCGGGTGCTCCGGTTTCCTCCCACAAGCCAAAAGACTTGCAGGTTGGTAGGTAAATTGGCCATTATAAATTGCCCCTAGTATAGGTAGGTGGTAGGGAAATATAGGGACAGGTGGGGATGTGGTAGGAATATGGGATTAGTGTAGGATTAGTATAAATGGGTGGTTGATGGTCGGCACAGACTCGGTGGGCCGAAGGGCCTGTTTCAGTGCTGTATCTCTAAACTAAACCAGCACCTGCAAATTCCCCTCCAAGCTGCACACCATCTTAACCTGGAACTATATCGCTGTTCCAACACTGTTGCTGGGTCAAAATCCTGAAACTCCCTTCCTAACACCCCAAAGACTGCAGCAGTTCAAGAAGGCAGCTCACCAGCACCTTCTCAAGGGTAATTAGGAATGGGCAATAAATGCTGGCCTAGCCAGCGACACCCACATCCCAAGAACGAATAAAATAAAATCCCACAGGTGGTGATTGGGCCAGTAAAGATTAGAGGCAAAAGGAAAGCCAGTAGAATTTAAAAAGGCCAAGATAGAGCCAGAAGAATTTAAAGGAGCTGAGATAAAAGCAGTAAAGGTTGAAGGAAAAGCACCAGAGATATGGTTAGCCGAAACCTTCTTTAAAGATTTAAATAGGGACAAGGAAAGCTTCCAAACAGGCAAGCCAAGTGTGAGGGAGATGCCTCATCTAGTGCCACAGCAGAGTGCAGAAGCTGGACAACCACCTGTGAGCAGTAGTGTCCCAGAAACCCTACCTCACTTGAAACCACTTATTCCTCTCCAACTGCCTCTTCTTGTGCGTGTGTGTGCAAGTGAATTTGTGAGTAGGTGTAGTTGCAACAATTTCGGGACAAGGCTTATTGCTCAATAAATAATTCATCTTCTGTTTTAAACCTACAAGAAACCTGTCACTGCCTGCTTATTGGAAAAATAAAGTACAAAGTGGTAAAACTCTAATAATAAAAAACACTTGCTACAGTCAGGTGGGAGTCGAACAGTGGGAACCACCCACACCCCTCACCATGTGGCCGTAACACAAGGCACAAATACAAGAAAAGGCTTTAAGATGCAAGATATGTTGTTCACTTCCACACCCTCAGCCATGTGCTTACCTCGTGAATAACTGATCCCAAAGCGAAGTCCAGACGTTGACAAAGCTCCCCCAAGTTCGACAGGCTACTGGCCCGCAGTGTACCATCTGAATCTCTCGTCCCCATCAAGAACGCACGGATCAATGGGTCACGATAATGTGAGGCTATCTCACCTGGGGGGGGGAAAGAGAGAGACAGAAAGGGTTACATTTGGGGGGACAAAAAAGGAGTGAGTGGTAAACAGATAGGGCGTGAGAGGCAAGAAGGGAGGAATAGCGGGGGGGAGGCAGGGCAGGGAGAGAGGAGGGAGCGAGATGGTGAGAGAGACAGACAGCAAGAGAAAGCAGAAAGGAGAATTAGTTGCAATACTGAACTCCCGGACAGCAATGTAGGTGTATCTACACCACATGGACTGCACAGGTTCAAGGTGACGGCTCACCATCACCTTCTCAAGGACAATTAGGGATGGGCAATAAATGCTGGCTTTGCCAGTGCCATCCACATCCTATCAATGAACAAAATGTCAGAACAGGATGGTCGCTCCAAGTCACCATTGGTGTTCGGTGGGAGAGATGAAATTGGGGTCCATGTTCTGGTCGAGAGGAGGTCAAAGGCTTGTGATCACTCATAAGATCATCAGAACTTGCCTTGTCCATTTGGCAACACTCACCTTGGTTCTGCTGCCACAGTACCTATACGTTCATTTCCTACCTTGATCTTCAAAGTAACTTCTCTCCTGTCAGTGAGTGAAGCGATCGCTAACCCCAAAGATCAGTGCATTGAGTGGTGTGAGTGATTCAAAAAGGAAGGGAGACAGAAAGCAGGAAACTACAGGCCAGTTAGCTTAACATCTGTCTTAGAGAAAATATTAGAAGCTATTATAAAAGACGTTAAAGCAGGGCATTTAGAAAAATTCAAGATAATCAGGCAGAATCAACATGATTTTGTGAAAGGGAAATCATGTTTAACCAAGGTATTGAAGTTCTTTGAGGGAGTTACATGTGCTGTGGATAAAGGGAACCAGTGGATGTATTGTACTTAGATTTCCAGAAGGCATTTGATAAGATGCGACATCAAAGGTTATTGCAGAAAATAAAAGCTCATGGTGTAGGGGGTAACATATTGGCATGGATAGAAGATTGGCTAGTTAACAGGAAACAGAGAGTCGGTATAAACGGGTCATTTTCTGGTTGGCAAGATGTAATAAGTGGTGTGTCACAGGGATCTGTGCTGGGGCTTCAACCTTTTACAATTCATATAAATGACTTGGATGAAGGGACCGAAGGTATGGTTGCTAAATTTGCTTATGAAGATAGGTAGGAAAGTAACTTGTGAAGAGGACATAAGGAGGCTATAAAGGGATATAGATAGGTTACGTGAGTAGGCAAAAACCTGGCAAATGGAGTACAATGTGGGAAGGTGTGAAATTGTCCACTTTGGCAGGAAGAATAAAAGAAGCATATTATCTAAATGGTGAGAGATTGCAAAGCTCTGAGATGCAGAGGGATCTGGATGTCCTAATGCATGAATCACAAAAGGTTAGTATGCAGGTACAGCACGTAATTAGGAAAGTTAATAGAATGTTATCATTTATCGCAAGGGGAATTGAATACAAAAGTAGGGAGGTTATGCTTCTGCCAAGCAGGGCATTGGTGAGACCACATCTGGAGTACTGTGTACAGTACTGGTCTCCTTATTTAAGGAAGGATGTAAATGCAGAGAAGGTTTACTAAATTAATACCTGGAATGGGCGAGCTGTCTCAAGAGGAAAGACTGGACAGGGTAGGCTTGTATTCACTGGAATTTAAAAGAGTAAGAGGCAACTTGATTGAAACATATAAGATCCTGAGGGGCCTTGACAGGGTGGATGTGGAAAGGATGTTTCCTCTTGTGGGAGAATGTAGAACTAGGGTTCACTGTTTAAAAATAAGGGGTCGCCCATTTAAGACAGAGATGAGGAGAAATGTTTTCTCTCAGAGGGTTGAGAGTCTTTGGAACTCTCTTCCTCAAAAGGCAGTGGAAGCAGAGTCTTTGAATATTTTTAAGGCAGAGGGAGATAGATTCTTGATAAGCAAGGGGGATGGAAGGTTATCAGGGGTAGGTGGAAATGTGATGTAATGAGTTCAGTCATGAACTTATTGAATGGCGAAGCAGGCTTGAAGGGCCGAGTGGCCTACTCCTGCTCCTAATTCCTATGTCAAAGGTAACTGCAACAAGGTCACGTGGCTCATTTGCGAGAGACTGGGGTACCTGATACAGGCCTCCCCCTCGCTCACTATTAAATTTAAACCACAGCGCCCACGATATCATCAAACCGCAACGTTTGAACGTTAATTAGTCCCCAGCCTATGTTTGCAGGAGCCTTAGCAACACCCTGATTTATGGATGTTAAAATTTAAACAGGTAGGAATGGGGTCAGCTTAACCCCAAACCTCCGTTACGCCCACTGGGGGGAGGGATTAAAATCAAGTCTTCTCTCTCCTATCTTCCAACCAATTACCAATCCATGTCATGCGGCTACTTCCAATTCTGCGCACTTGCATTTTTGATTAAAATCTTGTCTGGAAGCGTATCAAATGCCTTTTGTAAATATAAAAGTAAGGAAGTCATGCTGCAATTGTACAGGGCTTTTGTGAGAAAACACCTGGAATCTATGCACAATTTTGGTCTCCATACCTAAAGAAGAATATAAGGAGGCCCGAAAGAAAGAAAGAAAGAAGAAACATAGGTTCACTCCATTGGATGAGAGGGCTGCCCTATGAGGAGAGATTGTGTAGAATGGGCTTCAACGATCTATGCACATGAACCCCCAGGTCCCTCTCTCCCTGCACACTCTTTAGAACTGTGCCATTAAGTATATATTGCCTATCCCTATCCCTTCTGTCAAAATGCAATACCTCACATTTCTCTATTAAATTCCATCTGTCACTTGTCTGCCCATTTTGCTAGCCTATCCACGTCCTGCTGCAGTCTAATGGCATCATCCTCACTGCTTGCTACACCTCCAAGTTTATCTGCAAATTTTTAAATTTTACCCTGTATTCCAATATCCAAGTCATTTAAATATATCAAAAAAAACAGTGGTTCTAGCATTGACCCTTGGAGAACACTGTTTACCATCCTCCAGTCTGAAAACCAGCCATTTACTGACTGTTTTCTGTCCTTAAGCCAATTTTTTTATCCAAGTTGACACTGACCCTCCTAATTCCATGAGCCTCAATTTTGATAATCAGCCTTTTATAGGATACTTTGTCACTTTCTTAAAATCCATATAGACAATATCCACCACATTCCCTTCATCAACCTTGTCTGTTACTTCATCAAAAAATTCAAATAGATTGGTCAAGCAAGATCTGCCTTTTACAAATCCATGCTGGCCATCATTAACTAACTCAAACCTGTTGATTCTTTCCCTGATTATTGTCTCTAAAGCCTTACCCACCACTGATATTAAACTGACTGGCCTGTAGTTACTGGGCAGTCCTTACACTCATTCGTGAACAAGGCCGTCACATTTGTCACTTTCCAATTCTCTGGCACCTCCCTCATATCTAGGGAAGATTGGAATTATGGCAAGCCCTTCCGCTACCTCCATTCCCACTTCCTTTAGCAACCTGGGCGGCACAGTGATTAGCACCACAGCCCCACAGCTCCAGCAACCAGGGTTCGGTTCTGGGTACTTCCTGTGCGGAGTTTGCAAGTTCTCCCTGTGACCGCGTGAGTTTCCTCCGAGTGCTCCAGTTTCCTCCCACAGCCAAAGACTTGCGGGTTGATAGGTAAATTGGCCATTGTGAAAAATTGCCCCTAGTGTAGGTAGGTGGTAGGAGAATTGAGGGAAGGTAGGGATGTGAGAGGGAAAAGTGAGGATTAATATAGGATTAGTATAAATGGGTGGTTGGTGGTCGGTGCGGACTCGGTGGGCCGAAGGGCCTGTTTCAGTGCTGTATCTCTCTATGACTATTAGCATCCAGACCAGGCAACTTATCCACTCCAAGCATAGCCAGCCTTTCCAGTACATGCTGCCTACCAATTTTCATCCCACCCATTACCTCAACCATCTCCGCTTTTACCAATATTTTGTCAGCATCCTCTTCCTTGGTAAACACTGATACAAAGTGCTCATTAAGTACTCTAGCGTGCCCTGCGTCTCTTTGTCCCTAATAGGTCCCACCCTACTTCTTACTACCCACTTACTACTAAAATGCCGGTAGATGATTTTTGGATCCCCTTTTATGTTAAGTGCCATTTAATTCTCATGTTCTCACTTTACCAGTCTTATTTTCCTCTTCACTTCCCCTCACAACATATTATATTTGGTCTGGTTCTGGCTTGAAGAGCTCACCTGACATACACATTCTCTACCACCCTCATCGTCCAAGGAACCTTTTCTTTCGTTCACCTACCTTTCGGCTTTGTTGGAATGTACCTAGCCTGTACCTGTAACATCTCCTCCTTAAAGATGACCCATTGTTCAGTTAGATTTCCCTATCTGTCTTTGGTTCCATTTTAGACTGGCTAGATTCCGTTTCATCCCACTGAAGTTAGCCCTCTTCCAATTTAGAAATTCTACTTTAGATTGTCCTTGCTCTTCTCCAGTACTAATCTAAACATTATGATACAATGATCACTCTTACCCAAGTGTTCCCCCAGAGAGACTTGGCCCACCTCATTCCCCAGCACCAGATCCAGAAATGCCTCCTTCCGAGTTGGACCAAGAACATATTGGTCAAGGAAATTCTCCTGAACACATTTCAAAACTTCCTCCCCTTCTTTAACCTTTATTCTAACATTTCCCAATCAATATTTGGGTAATTATAGCCCCCCAATATCACCACTCTAGTTTTTGCACATCTCTGTCATTTCCCCGCAGATTTGCTCCTCTATCTCGCCACTATCTGGAGGCCAGTAGAATATCCCCAGTAGCATGATCATACTTTTCTTGCATCTCAACTCTAACCAAATGGATTTTGTCCCTGCCCCCTCAAGGACATCCTCTCTTTCCAATACTACAACGAATTCCCTATTCAGTATTTAGCCACCCCACTTCCCTTTTGTCCTTCCCTATCTTTTCTAAACACTTTATATCCTTGAACATTAAGCACCCAGTCCTCACCATTTTAATCCATGTTTCTGTTATTGCCACTCTACGACATCATATTCCCACACTGTTATTTGTGCTTGTGGTTCACCAGCTTTATTCACCACACTTTGTACATTCACATATAAGCATTCTCAACCTGTCTCTGTATTCCTTGTAGTCCTTCTTAGTCTGATCTTATCTATAATGGTACTACTTCCTTCTCTCATACTATGTATCCCTGTTACTCCTTTATGCACCTTATTCCTCTTTTCTACGTCTATATGCTGGTGCCCAGCACCTGCCAATTTAGTTTAAACCCTCCTCAACCACACTAGTGAACCTTCCCACAAGGATATTGGTCCCAGTCCTGTTGATGTGGAACCCGTCTCTTTTGAATAGGTGCCCAGAACTGGTCCCAAGGCCCCAAGAATCTGAAGCCCTCCCTCCTGCACCATGCTTCACGCCACACATTGCTCCTCCCTAACTTTCTATTTCTACTCTCGCTAGCACATGGTACTGGGAGTAATCCAGAGATTACTACCTTCGAGGTCCTACTCTTTGACTTCCTCCCTATCTCCTGAAAATCTGACCATAGGATCTCCATATCTACTCACTATGTCATTGGCACCGACGTGTACCACAACTTCTGGCTCACTCCCTCCCCCTACAGTTTTCTGCACCCTCTCTCTGATGTCCTTTACCCTGGCACCAGGGAGGCAACACACCATGTGGGACTCAAAATGACAGTTACAGAAATGCCTGTCTGTCCCCCTAATTATGGGAGCCAATGGGAATTATGGGGAAAACAGTCTACTGGTGGAGTCATACTTAGCACAAAGGAAGATGGTTCTGGTTGATGTAGGCTAATCATCTTAGCCCCAGGACACGACTGCAGGAGTTCCTCAAGGCAGTGTCCTAGGCCCAAACATCTTCAGATGCTTCATTAGTGACATTCCCTCCATTCTAAGTTCACAGTTGGGGATTTTAGCTGATGACTGCACAATCTTCAGCTCCATTCTCAACTAATCAGATACCGAAGCAAGCTGTACCTATAGGCAGCAAAACCCAAACATTCAGGCTTAGTCTGATAAGTGGCAAGAAACATTCGCGCCACAAAAGTGCCAGGCAATGACCATCTCCAAGAAGACTGAATCCAACCATTTCCCCACTATCAACATCCTGGGGGTGGGGGGGGGAGGGGGGCATTGGCTACCATTTACCAGAAACTGACCTGGACCAGCCACATAAATACTATGGCTGCAAGAGCAGGTCTGAGGCTGGGAATTCTGCAGCGAGTAACTCATCACCTCCTAACTCCCCAAATCTACTAGGCACAAGTCAGGAATGTGATGGAATACTCTCCACTAGCTGGGATGAGCGCAGCTCCAACACTCAAGAAGCTCAACACCATCCAGGACAAAACAGCCCGTTTGATTGGCACCCCATCCACCACTTTTAACATTTACTCCCTCCACAAACGGTGGCAGCAGTGTGTACCATTCTACAAGATTCACTGCAGCAACTTGCCAAGGCTCCTTCGACAGCACACTCCAATCCTGCTATCTCTATCAGCTAAAAAAGGGTCAAGAACCACATTTAAGGTGATTGGCAAAAGACCCTGAGGCTACATGAGGAAAAGCTTTTTCGTTCAACAAGTGTTTAGGATTTGGAATGCACTGCCTGAGAGTCTGGTGGAGGCAGATTCAATCATGTCTTTCAAAAGAGAATTGGATAATTCTCTAAAGAGAAAGAATTTACAGGGCTATGGGGAAAAGGCAGGGGAGTGAGACTAGCTGAGTAGCTCTTAGAGAGCCAGCAAGGACGTGACGGACTGAATGGCCTCTTTCTGAGTTGTAACTATTCTATGACAACAGACACATGAGAACACCACCACATGCAAGTTCCCCTCCAAGTCACATACCATCCTGACTTGGAACTATATCACCGTTCTTATACTGGTGCTACGTCAAAAGTCTGGAACTCCCTTCCTAACACTCTTGGTGTATCTACACCAAATGGACCGTAGTAGTTCAAGAAGATGGCTCACCACAACCTTCTCAAGGGCAATCAGGGATGGGCAATAAATACTGGCTGGTCAGGGACACCCACACCCATGAACAAATAAAAAACGTCTGGACCTCCACCACACCTAGCTTTTCACCATTTAAATATTGGCAGTGACAAGCAGCGGAATCACAGACAAATGTACAAGAGCCTTATACTTGGGTGGCAGCAACAGCTCCAACTGCGTCCTGCTCCAGTGGCTGAGCATAGGAAGGTTGCACATTCCGAATCTTCCACCGAAACCCATGCAGTGTTACCACAAGTTGGAAATACACCCAATAATCAAACTGCTCTCACCCAATGCTCTTGTACTTCGCATCAGGACTTCTCCCATCTTCATCCGCGTTTCCACACATCTTGTTTTCTCAGCTCCTTGTGGTGACATCTGATATTCCTCCAGTAGCCGGGGCAAAATTCGGGCTGGATATATGTCCGACAGTACTGACAGACCTGTGACAGAATTTTCACTAATTTAAGATTTAATTTCACACTAGAATGGTTTATAAAATAAGCTTCCATCTGGAAGAAAAAGTTGTGGGGCCAGTTGTGAGACTGAGCGGTGTAGTGGCAGAAGTTTATTCAAAAAGGGAGGGAGCCAGAAAGCACAAAACTACAAGCTTATGCTTCAGCTATACAGGGCATTGGTGAGGCCACACCTGGAATATTGTGTGCAGTTTTGGTCTCCTTATCTGAGGAAGGATGTTCTTGCTATAGAGGGAGTGCAGCGAAGGTTTACCAGACTGATTCCTGGGATGGCAGGACTGATGTATGAGGAGAGATTGAGTCGGTTAGGATTATATTCACTGGAGTTCAGAAGAGTGAGGGGGGATCTCATAGAAACCTATAAAATTCTAACAGGGCTTGACAGGGTAGATGCAGGAAGGATGTTCCCGATGGTGGGGGAGTCCAGAACCAGGGGTCATAGTCTAAGGATACGGGGTAAACCTTTCAGGACTGAGATGAGGAGAAATTTCTTCACCCAGAGAGTGGTGAACCTGTGGAATTCGCTACCACAGAAAGCAGTTGAGGCCAAAACATTGCATGTTTTCACAAAGGAGTTAGATATAGCTCTGGGGGTGAAAGGGATCAAAGGACATGGGAGGAAAGCGGGAACAGGTTACTGAGTTGGATGATCAGCCATGATCATAATGAATGGCGGAACAGGCTCGAAGGGCCGAATGGTCTACTCCTGCTCCTATTTTCTATGTTTCTATTTAAGGAAGGATGTAAATGAGTTGGAAGCAGTTCAGAGAAGGTTTACTAGACTAATACCTGGAACGGGTAGGTTGTCTCATGAGGAAAGGTTGGACAGGTTAAGCTTGTATCCGCTGCATCTTAGAAGAGTAAGAGGTGACTTGACTGAAACATATAAGATTCTGAGGGGTCTTGACAGGGTGGATGAGGAAAGGATGTTTCCTCTTCTGGGAGAATCTAGAACTAGGGGTCACTGTTTAAAAATAAGGGGTCGCCTATTTAAGACAGTTATGAGGAGAAATTTTTTCTCAGAGGGTCGTGAGTCTTTGGAACTCTCTTCTAAAGGTATGCAAAGGAAACCCAACCCCAGTCCGAATGCCATACCCGGAAGCCCGACATGACCTGGCCCGAACCTGACGGGATCGGGTAGCAGGCCTTTACATCAGTACATGGGTGAAGGCCTGCTACCCGACCCAACCTCGATGGGTCCCGACATGTGTCGGGTTCGGGCCGAGTCATGTCGGGCTTCTGGGTCTGGCATTCGGGCTCAGTCGGGTTTCCTTTGTACACCTTTACTCTCTTCCTCAAAAGACGTTGGAAGCATAGTCTTTGAATATGTTTAAGGCAGAGGTAGATAGATTCTTGATAAGCAAGGGGGTGAAAGATTATTGAGGATAGGCAGGAACGTGGAGTTGAGGTTACAATCAGATTAACCATAAACTTGTTGAATGGCAGAGCAGATTCGAGGAGCCGAGTGGCCGACTCCTGCTCCGAATTAGTATGTTCGTAGGTTCATATGTTCTGGCTCGTTGCTTCTGGGAGCTAGGCTTAACTGCTGTTCAGACAGAAGAGATAATAGACTATCTACTAGCTGTAGGGATGCATAGTGTAGAGGGAGCTTTACTCTGTATCTAACCCCATGCTGTATCTGCCTGGGAGTGTTTGATGGGGGACAGTGTAGGGGGAGCTTTACACCATGCTATAACTGACAAGATGCTGATACTCAGTTGCTGAAATGGAAAGGGTTTTATGCTTTGTCTCCAGCAGCACAAGATTCAGAAAAATAAATGGAAAAAAATATACTCAGTAAACTGATATTACACAACAGAAGCGACCTCAACATTTAAACATTGACAGTAGGCAGTGAGATGAAAGCAGTTCCTTAATGGATGAGTTTATTTAATTACAATGAATATTATGTGTAGGTGTCTGGAAAAATAAAGACAAATAGGAGCTGCTGTTGAGACTTGATGGAAGCTCGGTTTTGAGTAATTGGTAACCAAATTACTCATAGTTGCAGGGAAATTTCACCAGTCCAGGAAGTAGCTTAAAGATATATAATTGTACACTTAGTTTGTATTTCCTTGCGCCTAGAAGGTTAAAGGGAGGTCCACTTGAGGTGTTTAAAGATGCTAAAAGGATTTGATAGGATAGATACAGAGAAACTATTACCTCTGGTGGGGGAATCCGGAACAAGGGGGTTTAATCTTAAAATTAGAGCTACCTGTTCAGAGATGGGATCAGGAATCACTTTTTCCACAAAAAGAGTGATGGAAATGTGGAAATCTTTGCATACAAAGAACAGTACAGCACAGGAACAGGCCATTCGGCCCTCCAAGCCTGCACTGATCGTGATGCCTGCCTAAACTAAAACCTTCTGCACCTCCAGGGACCATATCCCTCTATTCCCATCCTATTCATATATTTGTCAAGATGCCTCTTAAACGTCGCTATCGTACCTGCTTCCACCAGCTCCCCCGGCAGCAGGTTCCAGGCACTCACCACCCTCTGTGTAAAGAACTTGCCTCGCACATCCCCTCTAAACTTTGCCCCTCGTACCTTAAACCTATGTCCCCTAGTAACTGACTCTTCCACCCTGGGAAAAAGCTTCTGACTAGGGCATGATTGGCAACTAAATATCCCAGGATATCGATGCTTCAGGCGGGATAGAGAGGGAGGTAAAAGGGGTGGAGGAGTTGCATTACTGGTCAAAGAGGATATCACAGCTGTGCTGAAGGAGGGCACTATGGAGGACTCGAGCAGTGAGGCAATATGGACAGAACTCAGAAATAGGAAGGGTGCTGTAACAATGTTGGGGCTGTACTACAGGCCTCCCAACAGCGAGCGTGAGATAGAGGTACAAATATGTAAACAGATTATGGAAAGATGTAGGAGCAACAGGGTGGTGGTGATAGGAGATTTTAATTTTCCCAACATTGACTGGGATTCGCTTAGTGTTAGAGGTCCAGATGGAGCAGAATTTGTAAGGAGCATCCAGGAGGGTTTTCTAGAGCAGTATGTAAATAGTCCAACTCGGGAAGGGGCCATACTGGACCTGGTGTTGGGGAATGAGCCCGGCCAGGCTGTTGAAGTTTCAGTAGGGGACTACTTTGGGAATAGTGATCACAATTCCGTAAGCTTTAAAATACTCATGGACAAAGACGAGAGTGGTCCTAAAGGAAGAGTGCTAAATTGGGGGAAGGCCAACTATACCAAAATTCGGCAGGAGCTGGGAAATGTAGATTGGGAGCAGCTGTTTGAAGGTAAATCCACATGTGATATGTGGGAGGCTTTTAAAGAGAGGTTGATTAGCGCGCAGGAGAGACATGTTCCTGTGAAAATGAGGGATAGAAATGGCAAGATTAGGGAACCATGGATGACAGGTGAAATTGTGAGACTAGCTAAGAGGAAAAAGGAAGCATACATAAGGTCTAGGCGGCTGATGAAAGACGAAGCTTTGAAAGAATATCGGAAATGTAGGACCAATCTGAAACGAGGAATTAAGAGGGCTAAAAGGGGTCATGAAATATCTTTAGCAAACAGGGTTAAGGAAAATCCCAAAGCCTTTTATTCATATATAAGGAGAAAGAGGGTAACTAGAGAAAGGATTGGCCCACTAAAGGACAAAGGAGGAATGTTATGCTTGGACTCAGAGAAAATGGGTGAGATTCTAAACGAGTACTTTGCATCGGTATTCACCGAGGAGAGGGACATGACGGATGTTGAGGTTAGGAACAGATGTTTGATTACTCTAGGTCAAGTCGGCATAAGGAGGGAGGAAGTGTTGGGTATTCTAAAGGGCATTAAGGTGGACAAGTCCCCAGGTCCGGATGGGATCTATCCCAGGTTACTGAGGGAAGCGAGAGAGGAAATAGCTGGGGCCTTAACAGATATCTTTGCAGCATCCTTAAACACGGGTGAGGTCCCGGAGGACTGGAGAATTGCTAATGTTGTCCCCTTGTTTAAGAAGGGTAGCAGGGATAATCCAGGTAATTATAGACCGGTGAGCCTGACGTCAGTGGTAGGGAAGCTGCTGGAAAAGATATTGAGGGATAGGATCTATTCCCATTTGGAAGAAAATGGGCTCATCAGTGATAGGCAACATGGTTTTGTGCAGGGAAGGTCATGTCTTACCAACTTAATAGAATTCTTTGAGGAAGTGACAAAGTTGATTGATGAGGGAAGGGCTGTCGATGTCATATACATGGACTTCAGTAAGGCGTTTGATAAGGTTCCCCATGGCAGGCTGATGGAGAAAGTGAAGGCGCTTGGGGTCCAAGGTGTACTAGCTAGATGGATAAAGAACTGGCTGGGCAACAGGAGACAGAGAGTAGCAGTAGAAGGGAGTTTCTCAAAATGGAGACGTGTGACCAGTGGTGTTCCACAGGGATCCGTGCTGGGACCACTGTTGTTTGTGATATACATTAATGATTTGGAGGAAAGTATAGGTGGACTGATTAGCAAGTTTGCAGACGACACTAAGATTGGTGGAGTAGCAGATAGTGAAGGGGACTGTCAGAGAATACAGCAGAATATAGATAGATTGGAGAGTTGGGCAGAGAAATGGCAGATGGAGTTCAATCAGGGCAAATGCGAGGTGATGCATTTTGGAAGATCCAATTCAAGAGTGAACTATACAGTAAATGGAAAAGTCCTGGGGAAAATTGATGTCCAGAGAGATTTGGGTGTTCAGGTCCACTGTTCCCTGAAGGTGGCAACGCAGGTAAATAGAGTGGTCAAGAAGGCATACGGCATGCTTTCCTTCATCGGACGGGGCATTGAGTACAAGAGTTGGCAGGTCATGTTACAGTTGTATAGGACTTTGGTTCGGCCACATTTGGAATACTGCGTACAGTTCTGGTCGCCACATTATCAAAAGGATGTGGATGCTTTGGAGAGGGTGCAGAGGGGGTTCACCAGGATGTTGCCTGGTATGGAGGGCGCTAGCTATGAAGAGAGGTTGAGCAGATTAGGATTATTTTCATTAGAAAGACGGAGGTTGAGGGGGGACCTGATTGAGGTGTACAAAATCATGAGAGGTATAGACAGGGTGGATAGCAAGAGGCTTTTTCCCAGAGTGGGGGTTTCAATTACTAGAGGACACGAGTTCAAAGTGAAAGGGGAAAAGTTTAGGGGGGATATGCGTGGAAAGTTCTTTACGCAGAGGGTGGTGGGCACCTGGAACGCATTGCCAGCGGAAGTGGTAGATGCGGGCACGATGGAGTCTTTTAAGATGTATCTAGACAGATACATGAATGGGCAGGAAGAAAAGAGATACAGAACCTTAGAAAATAGGCGACATGTTTAGAGAGAGGATCTGGATCGGCGCAGGCTTGGAGGGCCGAAGGGCCTGTTCCTGTGCTGTAATTATCTTTGTTCTTTGAATCCATTCTGTCCATGCCGCTCATAACTTTGTCAACCTCTATCATGTCGCACCTCCACCTCCGTCGTTCCAGTGAAAACAATCCGAGTTTATCCAACCTCTCCTCATAGCTAATGCCCTCCAGACCAGGCAACATCCTGGTAAACCTCTTCTGTACCCTCTCCAAAGCCTCCACGTCCTTCTGGTAGTGTGGCGACCAGAATTGCACGCAATATTCTAAGTGGCCTAACTAAAGTTCTGTACAGCTGCAGCATGACTTGCCAATTTTTATACTCTATGCCCCAACCGATGAAGGCAAGCATGCCGTATGCCTTCTTGACTACCTTATCTACCTGCATTGCCACTTTCAGTGACCTGTACGCCCAGATCTCTCTGCCTGTCAATACTCCTAAGGGTTCTGCCATTTACTGTATACTTCCCACCTGCATTAGACCTTCCAAAATGCATTACCTCACATTTGCCCGGATTAAACTCCATCTGCCATTTCTCCGCCCAGATCTCCAACCGATCTATAACCTGCTGTATCCTCTGACAATCTGCATCACTATCCGCAACTCCACCAACCTTTGTGTCGTCTGCAAACTTGCTAATCAAGACCAGCTACATTTTCCTCCAAATCATTTATATATACTACAAAGAGCAAAGGTCCCAGCACTGATCCCTGCGGAACACCACTAGTCACATCCCTCCATTCAGAAAAGCACTCTTCCGCTGCTACCCTCTGTCTTCTATGACTGAGCCAGTTCTGTATCCATCTTGCCAGCTCACCTCTGATCCCGTGTGACTTCAGCTTTTGTACCAGTCTGCCATGAGGGACCTTGTCAAAGGCTTTACTGAAGTCCATATAGATAACATCCACTGCCCTTCATCAATCATCTTGGTCACTTCCTCAAAAAACTCAAGTATATCAAGTATAGTTGAGGTAATGATGAGTCATGATCTAATTGCATGATGGAACTAGCTAGAGGGTTGAATCCCATGCTCCTGACTGATCAGAGCACCAACATTTGACAAGGTGCCACAGAAAAGGTCATTGTGCAAAGTAGGAGCTCATGGTGTAGGGGGTAACATATTAGCGTGGATAGAAGATTGGCTGGCTGCCAGAAAACAGAGTAGGCATAAATGGGTCCTTTTCTGATTAGCAGGAGTGACGAGTGGAGTCCCGCAGGGATCTGTGATGGGGCCTCAACTTTTTACAATTTATATCAATGACTCAGATGAGCGGAGCGATGGCATGGTAGCTAAATTTGCAGAAGACACAAAAATTGGTAGGAAAGTATGTTGTGAAGAGAGCGTAAGGAGGTTGCAGACCGATATAGATGGGTTGAGTGAGTGGGCAAAAATCTGGCAGATGGAGTATAATGTGGGAAAATGTGAAGTTGTTCACTTTGGCAGGAAGAATAAAAAAGTAGACTATTACTTAAATGGAGAACGACTGCAGAATTCTGAAGTGCAGAGGGATCTAGGTGTTCTAGTGCATGAGTCACAAAACGTTAGTATGCAGGTACAGCAAGAAATAAAGAATGCTAATGGAATACTATCCTTTATTAAGAGAGGAATTGAAAATAAAAGTAAGGATGTTATGCTTCAGTTATACAGGGCATTGGTGAGACCACATCTCGAATACTGTGTGTAGTTTTGGTCTCATTTAAGGAAGGATGTGAATGCATTGGAGGCACTTCAGAGGAGGTTTACTAGATTGATACCTGGAATGAGCGGATTGTTTTATGAGGAAAGGTTGGACAGACTGGGCTTGTTTTCACTGAAGTTTAAAAGAGTGAGGGGAGACTTGATTAAGTATATAAGATCCTGAATGGTCTTGACAAGGTGGATGTGGAAAGGATGTTTCCTCTTGTGGGGCATCCAGAACTAGGGGGGGCACTGCTTTAAAATTAGAGGTTGCCCTTTTAGGACAGAGATGTGGCGAAATTTTTTCTCAGAGGGTTGTGCGACTTTGGAACTCGCTGCCTCAGAAGGTGGTGGAGGCGGGGTCATGGAATATTTTTAAGGCAGGGGAATCAAAGGTTATCGGGGGTAGATGGGAGTGTGGCATTCGAGACAAACAGATGAGCCATGATCATACTGAATGGCGGAGCAGCCTTGAAGGGTCGAATGGCCTACCACAGCTCCTAATTCATGCGTTCGTATTACTGATACTAGTTTTTTTATTCCAGATTTATTTAATTAAGTAAATTTTAATTCTCCAGCAGCTATGGTGGGAATGGAACTCTTGTCTCAAAACTTCTGGATCACTAGTCGAGTAACATAACCACTATGGTTCCATGCCCTCCATAGAAAGTTTAATTCCCTGACCAGGAATTGAACCCAGACTGTGAGGGTGAAAGCGCCAAATCCTAATCACTAGACCACCAGGGAACCAGGGACAGAGCTGGGGTGCTGCCATTGGATAGTTGGCACCATGATTGGGTTTAGAAGGTTGTAGGGGGAACAGGAGGCAGAGTTGAGGAGTCCAAAGGGCTGAGGCTCCTGGGAAAGAACAAGCAGGAGACAGTGCAATGAGTCTCCAATCCAACGCAGATGATGAAGGGTAATGGAGACTAGGGATTCGGCGGATCAAGATGATGAAATTTATACAAGAGCTAACAAAATAGAAAGATGAAAGTCAAACAGCCACAGAGGTAGAAAGAGTAACCGACAGAAAGATACAGGGAGGAAGAAATCAGAGTTCCACCAGCAGCACTCAGTTCCTCATTACAGCCTTCATACAAACATGGATAAAAGAGCTGAATTCCAGAGGTGGTGTGAGTGTGATGGGAAGGATGGATAGACCAGGTAACTATATACTAATGCAGTTTAACATATTCTAATGTCAACAATTGCGGAGAGAGAAGCAGTGTTAACGTTTCAGGTCAGTGACCCTTCATCAGAACTGGTTCTGCGTTCTGATGAAGGGTCACTGACCTGAAACGTTAACTCTGCTTCTCTCTCCACAGATGCTGCCTGACCTGCTGAGTATTTCCAGCATTTCTTGTTTTTATTTCAGATTTCCAGCATCTGCAGTACTTTGCTTTTATATTCTAATGTCGGTTGTGGGTAAACCCCTAGAATTCATAATTTGAGATTTATTATTGAGCATTTAGAAATCAAGACAGCCAAACTGTGTTTGGCAAACTTAAAGGGAATGCAGTGGATGCAGAGTAAATAGCCTTCAGAAGGCAACTTACTGGAGACTTCAGAAAAACTCAAGCAAAAGGTTTAAAGGAATGGATAGAGCATCATGGACAAGTTTGCTGATGGCCAGAAAGGAGAGAATTAGAGCAAATTGATGGTTCTCGGATCGGATGTGACGCACCCCGTGGTCCAAAAGCTGGGTCAGTACTTTTGTTCTCAGTCTGAGATATGGACTTGGACACACAACTATCAGAAAGGGTGTTCAAACAGTGAAGTATTGAGTGAGAGACCTGGAACGGCAATGTTTTGTTAATGTGGTCAATAATGCACATTGTAACTATGGTCTCAATGGCAATGGACTGCCTTGTACTCACAGATCTTGGCCCATGAAGAGCAGCAATCACCCTTACCTTGAATTGCAGACAAATAAACAAATGAGTCTTCATGCTTTAGATTTTCCATAAACACCTAAAACAATAAGACGACTCCAATAATTAGCAACAAGAGGCAGATATCACTCATCAGCAGAGTCACAGACTGGAGTTGGTCGTTGGATTATCTAAGCAACGCCTAGTGAAAACAAGCACCCTTCATTTATTGTAAATTCTTAAACCAATTCATCCTTCCTTGCTATGAAATCAAGACTCTTTGCACCATCCCCTCCTGTAACTCAGTCAGTCTTTCCTGAGATGCCAGAATTGTGCAAATCCTAACCTCCTTAAATAGGCAGACTGTATAAGCCAAGGCTGGTGTGACCTGAGCACTGCCTCCTGAATCATCTCACTGTCTCTCCTTCTTTCTAACATATAATCACGGAATCTTACAGCGCAGGAGGCCATTTGGCCCATCACGCCTATGCTGGCTCTTTTAAAGAGTTGCCCAATTTAGGCCCATACCCCAGCTTTTTCCCCACTTCTCCAAGTACCTGTCCAATTATCCTTTGGAAATTCCTATGGAATTTGTTTCCACCAGCCTTTCAGGAAGAGGCTGATCCATCTCGGCCTCCTCCTGAGGTCCCCAGCATCACAAGAGTCAGTCTTCAGCCAATTCACTTCACTCCATGTGATATCAAGAAACGGCTGAGTACACTGGATATAGCAAAGGCTTTGGGCCCTGACAACATCCTGGCTGAAGTACTGCAAAGTTGTGCTCCAGAACTAGCTGAGCCCCTCGCCAAGGCGCTCCAGTAAAGCTACAAAACTGGCATCTAACCCAATAATGTGAAAATTTGTCCACATGAGCCCTGCCCACAACAAGCAGGACAAATCCAATCCAACCAATTATCGTCCCATCAGTCTACTCTCAATCAGCAGCAAAGCGACGGACGGTGACCTGGACAATGCTATCAAGCACCACTTACTCACCCATAACCTGCTCGTCCATGTACAGTTTGAGTTCCGCCAGGCCACCTAGCTCCAGACCTCATTAGAGCCTCGGTCCTAACATGGACAAAAGAACTGAATTCCAGAGGTAAAGGCAGCATTTGATCAAGTGTGACATCAAGGAGCTCTAGTAAAATTGAAGTCAATGGGAATCAGGGAGAAAACTCTCCACTGGTTGGAATCATATCTAAGACAAAGGAAGATGGTTAGGGTTGTTGGAGGCCAATCATCTCCGTCCCAGGACATTGCTGCTGGAGTTCCTCAGACAGTGTCGTCAGCCCAACCATCCTCAGCTGCTTCTTCAATAACCTTCTCTCCAACATAAGTGTGGATGTTCGCTGATGATAGCACGGTTTTCAGCTCCATTTGCAACTCCTCCGCTTACAGCAAAACTTGGACAACGTTCAGGCTTGGGCTGATAAGTGGCAAGTAACATGCACGACACACACGTGTCAGGCAATGACCAGTTCTAACGAGTGAAGCTAACCATTTCCCTTTGCTATTCAATGGAGTCAGCATCGCTGAATCTCCAACCATCAACTTTCTGCGGGTCACCATTGACCAGAAACTTAACTGGACCAGCTACATAAATACTGTGGCTACAAGAGCAAGTCAGAGGCTGGGAATCCTGCAGTAAGTGACTCACAGAATTGTTACTGCACAGGAGGCGGCCATTCGGCCCATCGTGTCTGCACCAGCTCCCCAAATGAGCAATTCACTTGGTGCCATTCCCCTACTTTCTCCCCATAACCCTGTCCATTCTTCCTTTAGTTATACAGCACAGAAACAGGCTCTTCGGCCAATCGTGTCTGTGCTGGCCATCAAGCACCTAACTATCCTAGTCCCACTTTCCAGCACTTGGCCCGTAGCCTTGTATACTATGGCGTTTCAAGTGCTCATCCAAATATCTCTTAAATGTTGTGAGGGTTCCTGCCTCTACCACCTCTTCAGGCAGTGCGTTCCAGATTCCAACCACCCTCTGGGTGAATTTTTTCCCCTCAAATCCCCTTTAAACCTCCTGCCCCTTACCTTAAATCTATGCCCCCTGGTTATTGACATCTCCGCTAAGGGAAAAAGTCTCTTCCTAACTAACCTATCAATACCCCTCGTAATTTTGTATACCTCAATCATGTCCCCCCTCAGCCTTCTCTGCTCTAAGGAAAACAACCCTAGACTTTTCAGTCTCTCTTCATGGCTAAAATGCTCCAGTCCAGGCAACATCCTGGTGAATCTCCTCTGCACCCTCTCCAGTGCAATCACATCCTTCCTATAGTATGGTGACCAGAACTGTACACAGTACTCCAACTGTGGCCTAACTAGCGTTTTATACAGCTCCATCATAACCTCCCTGCTCTTATATTCTATGCCTCGGCTGATAAAGGCAGGTATCCCATATGCCTTCCTAACCACCTTATCTACCTGTGCTGCTGCCTTCAGTGATCTATGGACAAATACACCAAGGTCCCTCTGACCTTACGTACTTCCTAGGGTCCTACCATCCATTGTATATTCCCTTGCCTTGTTAGTCCTCCCAAAATGCATCACCTCACACTTCTCAGGATTAAATTCCATTTGCCACTGCTCCGCCCATCTTACCAGCTCATCTATATTGTCCTGCAATCTAAGGCTTTCCTCTTCACTATTTACAACACCACTAATTTTCGTGTCATCTGTGAACTTACTTATCATACCTCCTATTCTTTGGGCCTCCTTATCTCGAGAGACAATGGATACGCGCCTGGAGGTGGTCAGTGGTTTGTGAAGCAGCGCCTGGAGTGGCTATAAAGGCCAATTCTGGAGTAACAGGCTCTTCCACAGGTGCTGCAGAGAAATTTGTTTGTTGGGGCTGTTGCACAGTTGGCTCTCCCCTTGCGCCTCTGTCTTTTTTCCTGCCAACTACTAAGTCTCTTCGACTCGCCACAATTTAGCCCTGTCTATACCTCCTATATTCACGTCTAAATCATTAATGTACACTACAAACAGCAAAGGTCCCAGCACCGTTTCCCAACCACTGATGTTAAACTCACTGGCCTGTAATTACCTGGTTTATCCCTGCTACCCTTCTTGAATAATGGAATAATGGTACCACATTCACTGTCCTCCAATCCTCTAGCACCTCTCCCGTGGCCAGAGAGGATTTGAAAATTTGTGTCAGGGCCCCTGCTATCTCCTCCCTTGCCTCACCTAAACAGCCTGTGATACCTCTCATATGGGCCTGGGGATTTATCCACTTGTAAGCCCACTTATACATCTAATACTTCCTCCCTTTCAATGTTAATATGTTCAAGTATATCGCAATCCCCCTCCCTGATTTCTACACCTACATCGTCCTCCACAATGAAAACAGATGAAAAGTAATAATTCTTTCCCTGGTTATCCTTTTGCCCTTAATATACTTATAAAATGCCTTAGGATTTTCCTTTATATTGACCGCCAATGTTTTTTCATGTCCCCTCTTCGCTCTCCTAATTACTTTTTTTTTTAAGTACTCTCCTACACTTTCTATATTCCTCTAGAGCCTCCGCTGTTTTCAGTGCTCCAAATGTGCCATAAGCCTCCTTTCTTTTCCTGATCCAATATTCTATCTCCTTTGACATCCAGGGTTCCCTGGACTTGTTGGTCCTACCCTTCACCTTAACGGGTACATATTGGCTCTGAACCCTCGCTATTTCCTCTTTGAATGACTCCCACTGGCCTGATGTAGACTTTCCTACAAGTAGCTGCTCCCAGTCCACTTTGGCCAGATCCTGTTTATCAAATTGAAATCGGCCTTCCCCCAATTCAGTACCTTTATTTCCAGCCCGTCTTTGTCCTTTTCCATAACTACCTTAAATCTTAGAGTTATGGTCACTATCCCCAATATGCTCCCCCACTGACACTTCTACCACTTGTCCGGCTTCATTCCCTAAATTAGGTCCAGTACTGCCCCTTCTCTTGTAGGACTTTCTACATACTGGCTCAAAAAGCTCTCCTGTATGCATTTTAAGAATTCCGCCCCCTTTAAGCCTTTTACACTAAGACTATCCCAGTTGATATTAGCTAAGTTGAAATCCCCTACTATTATTTTTACACCTCTATGAGATTTGTCTACATATCTGCTCCTTTATCTCTTCCTGACTGTTTGGAGGCCTGTAGTAGATGCCCAGCTAAATGATTGCCCCCCATTTGTTCTTAAGTTCTACCCATATGGCCTCGTTTGAGGAACCCAAGATATCATTCCTCCTTACTGCAGTAATTGACTCCTTGATCAACAGTGCAATGCCACCTCCTCTTTTATCCCCTTCCCTATCATGCCTGAAGATTCTATACCCTGGAATATTGAGCTGCCAGTCCTGCCCCTCCCTCAGCCAGGTCTCTGTGATAGCAATATCATAATCCCATGTGCTAATCACCGCCCTCAATTGATCTGCCTTATTAGTAAGACTCCTTGCATTGGAGTATATGAAATCCAATCTTGCATTTTTCACTTGTGCTTTAACAGGCCTATATTTTCTCTGCCTTCCAGACTGACTCAGTTTCTCTTCTATGTTTGGCTGTGCCTCACCCCCTACTGTACCTCCATTCTGTATCCCAACCCCGTCAAATTAGTTTATCCCCCCCACCCCCCCAACAGCACTAGCAAACCTCCCAGCAAGGATGTTGGTCCCATTCTGGTTCAGGTGCAACCCGTCCAATTGTACAGGTCCCACATTTGCCAGAAACAGACCCAGTGATCCAGGAAACTAAAGCCTTCCCTTCTGCACCATCTCCTCAACCACACATTCATCTGCTCTATCCTCCTATCCCTATACTCGCTAGCATGTAGCACAGGGAGTAATCCAGAGATCACAACCTTTCAGGTCCTGCTTTTTAATCTGCTACCTAGCTCCCTAAATTCTTGTTGCAGGACCTCATCCCTCTTTCGCCCTAGGTTATTGGTACCAATGTGTATCACGACCTCTGACTGCTCCCCCTCCCCCTTCAGAATGTCCTGTAGCCGCTTCGTCACATCCTTGACCTTAGCACCAGAGAGGCAACATACTATCCTGGAGTCTCGTTTGCGGCCACAGAACCGCCTATCTGCACCCCTTACTATAGAATCCCCTGTCACTCTAGCTCTTCCACCCCTTTTCCTCCCCTGCTGTACAGTAGAGCCCTCCGTGGTGCCATGAACTTGGCTGTTGCTGTTTTCCCCTGGGAGGTCATCCCCCCAACAGTATCCAAAGTGGTATATCTGTTTAAAAGGGGTTGGCCACAGGAGACTGCTGCATTACCTGCCTGCGCCTACTACTACGGCTGGTGGTCACCCATCCCTTTTCTGCCTGTGCAGCCATTACCTGCGGTGTGACCACCTCACTAAACGTGCTATCCAAGATGTTCTCAGCATCGTGGATGCTCCACAGTGAATCCACCCGCAGCTCCAGCTCCGTAATGCAGGTAGTCAGTAGCTGCAGATGGATACACACTTCCTACACACATGGTCGTCAGGGACACTGGAAGCGTCACTGATTTCTCACATAGCGCAGGAGGAGCATATCACGGTGCCGCGCTCTCCTGTCATGACTTACCTTCAGATTAATTAGTTACTTCCTTAATTAAAAAATACTAATTACACGAGGGGCCTTGTTATACCCATTACAATCTTAAGTCCTTCATAAGTTACACTGAATTAAAAAAAACTTTAGTAGTACTCACCTGATCACAAAGTTTTTTTTCAACATAAAAAAACGTTCCCCTTATTTAAGACATTTAAATGCACTAACAGCTGCTACTCACCCAAGCAATCAGCTTGCAGATTTCCCGTGATGTCACTAAGTTTTTTTTTCCAAGTCTCAGCCTGCGCCGAGAGGGAGAGCAGGTCCGCCAGCCGCCACCGCTCCTGTCTTCAGGTAAGTGAGGGCCTTGAGCCCCGTGCTCTCTTTTACAGCTCCCGCTCCGGATCAGCTTCCGCCCAGGTCCGCCAGCCATCGCCACTCCTTTCGGGTAATTCCCTTTTGAGTGCCTTGATTGAACCTGCCTCTACCACACTCTCTGGGATTGCATTCCAACTGCTAACCACTCGCTGCAGAAAAAAGTTTTTCCTCATGTCGCCATTGCTTCTTTTGCCAATTACCTTAAATCTGTGCCCACTCATTCATGACCCTTTCACGAGTGGGAACAATTTCTACTATTTATCTACTCTGTCCAGACCTCATGATTTTGAATATCATCAAATCTCTCAGCCTTCTCTTCTCCATGGAAAACAGTCCCATCTTCTCCAATCTATCGTCATAAATGAAGTTCCTCATCCCTGGAACCATTCTCTCAAATCTTTTCTGCATTCTCTCCAATGCTTTCACATCTTTCCATAAATGTGACACCCAGGACTGGGTGCAATACTCCAGTTGAGGCCGAACTAGTGTCTTATACAAGTTCAACATAACCTCCTGGCTTTTGTACTCTATGCCCCTACTAATAAAAACTAGGATAATGTATGCTTTATTCACCATGCTCTCAACCTGTCTCGCCACCTTCAATGACTTCTGCGCCCTCTGTTCCTGCATGCACTTCAGAATTGTATCCTTTATTTTATATTGTCTCTCCACGTTCTTCCTACCAAAATGAATCACTTCACATTTCTCTGCATTGAACTTCATCTGCCACCTGTCTGCCCATTCCACCAACTTGTCTATGTCCTTTTGGAGTTCTACACTATCCTCCTCACAGTTCACAATGCTTCCAAGTTTCATAACATCTGCAAATTTTGAAATTGTGCCCTGCACACCAAGGTCTAGGTCATTAATATATATCAGGAACAGCAAGAGTCCCAACAATGACCCCTGGGGAACTCCACTAAAACCTTCCTCCAGCCTGAAAAACATCCATTACCACTACTTTGTTCTCTGTCACTCAGCCAATTTCATATCCATGTTGCTACCGTCCCTTTTATTCCATGAGCTATAACTTTGCTCACAAGTCTGTTGTGTGGCACAGTATCAAACATCTTTTGAAAGTCCATGTACACCACATTAACAGCATTGCCCTCATCACCCCTCACTGTTACCTCCTTAAAAAACTCCAGCAAGTTAGTTAAACATGATTTTCCTCAAGAAATCCATGCTGGCTTTCTTTAATTAACCCACATTTGGCCATATGACTATTAATTTTGTCCCAAATTATTGCTTCTACAATTTTCCCCAACACCAAAGTTAAACTGACTGGCCTGTAGTTGCTGGGCTTATCTTTACATCCTTTTTTGAACAAGGATGTAACATTAGCAATTCTTCAGTCCTCTGGCACCATCCCTGAGTCTAAGGCTGAAAAATTATGGCCAGTGATTCCACAATTTCCACACTCACTTCTCAGTATCCTTGGATACATCTCATCCGGTTCTGATGCTTTATCAACTTTAAGTATAGAGAGCCTATCTAATACCTCCTCATCAATTTTAAATCCTTCTAGTGTATTAATTACCTCTTTCACTGTGGCCTGGGTAGCATCATCTTCCTTAGTAAAGGCAAATACAAAGTATTCATTTAATACCTCAGCTATTCTCCCTACCTCCATGCATAAGTCCCCTTTATGGTCCCTAATTGGCCCAATTCCACCTTTTATCATCCTTTTACTATTAATATGCCTATCGAAGACTTTGGGATTCCCTTTTAGGATAGCTGCCAGCTTCTTTTCATATTCTCTCTTTGCTTCTCTCATTTGCCTTTTCATTTCCACTCTGAACCTTCTGTATTCAGCCTGGTTCGCCATTGTTTTATCTACTGGACATCTATCATGTTTTTCATCTTCATCTCTATCTCTTTTGTCATTCAGGGAGCTCTGGATTTGTTTTCCCTACCTTTACCCTTCAAGGGAACATACCTGGATTGTGTCTGAAAAATCTCTTCTTTGAAGGTAGTCCATTGTTCAGCTACTGTTTTTCCTGCCAAACTTTGATTCCAATTTATTTGTCCCAGATCCATTCCTACCCCACTGAAGTTGGCTTTCCTCCAGTTAATTATTCTTACTCTAGACTGTTCTTTGTTTTTTACGATAACCAACCTAAATCTTATGATACAATAATCACTGTTCCCTAAATGTTCTCCTACTGATATTTCATCCACTTGGCCTATTTCATTCCCGAGAACCAGGTCCAGCAGTGCCTTCCCTCTTGTTGGACTGGAAACATACCGTAGAAAATTTTCCTGAACACACTCTAGGAACTCTAGCCCCTTTCTACCCTTTGCACTACTAGATCCCAGTCTACATTCGGATAATTAAAGGTCCCCATTATAACTACTCTATAATTCTTGCACCTCTGTAATTTCCTTACAAATTTGTTCCTCTACATCCTTTCCATTAGCTACAGTCATAGAGTCAGAGTCGTACAGCATAGAAACAGGCCCTTCGGCCCACCGCGTCCATGCCGACCATAATGCCTATCTATACTAATCCCACCTGCCTGCATTAATTCCATATCCCTCTATGCCTTGCTCATTCAAGTACCTGACCAGATGCCTCTTAAATGTCGCTACTGTTCCTGCCTCCACCACCTCCTCAGGCAGCTCATTCCAGATACCCACTATTCTTTGTGTGAAAAATTTACCCCTTTGATCCCCTTCAAACCTCCTCCCTCTCACCTTAAATCTACGCCCTCTAGTTTTATTCACCCCCTACCATGGGAAACAGACTCTGGCTATCTACCCTATCTATGCCTCTCATAATTGTATATACCTCGATCATGGTTGGTGGTCTATAGACAACACCAAGCAACGTAATTGCCCCTTTTTTGTTCCTTAGCTCTAGCCAAACAGATTCTGTCCTTGACCCCACGGATATCCTCTCTCGCAATGCTCTCTTTAATCAATACTGCCACTCCTCCCTGAACACCTTATATCCATGAATATTTAACACACAGTCGTGCCCTTCTTTGAGCCAGGTCTCTGTTATAGCCACAACATCATATTCCCGTGTCAATCTGTGCCTGTACCTCACCAATCTTATTAACTACACTCGTGCATTCACATACATATACATTAACCCTTATTTAGACTTAGGGCGGCACAGTGGCGCAGTGGTTAGCACCGCAGCCTCACAGCTCCAGCGACCCAGGTTCAGTTCTGGGTACTGCCTGTGCGGAGTTTGCAAGTTCTCCCTGTGACCACGTGGGTTTCCGCTCGGTGCTTCGGTTTCCTCCCACAGCCAAAGACTTGCAGGTTGATAGGTAAATTGGCCATTATAAATTGCCCCTAGTGTAGGTAGGTGGCAGGAGAATGGTGAGGATGTGGTAGGGAATATGGGGTTAATGTAGGATTAGTATAAATGGGTGGTTGCTGGTCGGCACAGACTCGGTGGGCTGAAGGGCCTGTTTCAGTGCTCTCTCTAAATAAATAAATAATAAATAAATTTATTACATCCTTCCCTACTCTGCCCCTACCCAATAACTTGCTCGTCCCTACTCTAGTGCTATCCCTCTCTCCCAGCATTCTGTGGACCTTGGTAGTACAGACACCCTCACCTTACGACCCTTATTCCTCTTTTCTACTTTTATATGCTGGTGCCCAGCCCCCTGCCAAATTAGTTTAAATCCTCCCCAACCATATTAGTGAACATCCCCGCGAGGACATTGGTCCCAGTCCTGTTAAGGTGCAACCCATCCCTTGTGAATAGGTGCCTCCTGCCCCAGAACTGGTCCCAATGCCCCAAGAATCTGAAGCCGTCACTCCTGTACCTTGCTTCAAGTCATGTATTGATCCTTCCTATCTTCCTAGTTCTACTCTCGCTAGCATGTGGCACTGGAAGTAATTCAGAGATTACTACCCTGGAGGTCCTATTTTTTAAACTTCCTCCCTAGCTCCTGAAAATCTAACCATAGAACCTCAATACCTGCCCTTGCTGTGTCATTGGTATCAACATACACCAAAGCTTCTGGCTCACTCCCTTCCCGCTGCAGAATATCCTGCACCCTCTCAGTGATGTCCGCTACCCTGGCACCAGGGAGACAACACACCATGGGGATCGAATGATAACGGTTACAGAAATGCCTGTCTGTCCCCGACTACGGAATCACCTATAACAACTGCGTTTCGGCACTTTGCTCCTCCCTCCTGTACAGTTCCTTACCCACTGGTGACATGGTCTGGACTGCACTCCTTCAAGGTGTCGTCACTCCCAGCAGTCTCCAAAGCTGAGCATTGGTTTGAGAGTGGCACACACCCCGATGACTCTTGCACTTTCTGCCTCTTCCTACTCTTTCAGATGGCCACCCACCTACTATCCTGAACTCCTGCTGGCTGTGAGGTGACCACCTCCTGGAATGTATGATCCAAGAAACTCTCTTGCTCCCTGATGCGCCACAGCAACTCTAGCTGCCCCTCAAGCTTGGAAATCCTGAGCTTGAGCTGAACCAGCTGAAGACATTTCCCACACGTGATCCCACCCCCCCCCCCCACCTCCCCAAGACACAGGAAGTGTCCTGAAGTTCCCACATGGCGCAGGAATTGCAAGCAACAGGTCACAACTGCCCATCCATGATCTAAACAAAAACCCTTTATCCCCTTTTTAAACAGTCTATTTAGTACCTTATTTAAATTAATTTTAATTAATACCTCTAGACCTGCTCTGTGCTTACACCCTTATTACAACACTTACTATTACACTACCCCAATTGAATATTTTTAATTTCCCAGCTCCTAATTTGAACCAATATCCTCCCTGCTGTTTTCACTCTCTCCATGATAAATTGTAAAATCTGCCTTAGTTTTTATACTAATGAATTGATCAAGTCTTATTTTGTATTTGATTAACTTGGATTAAATTAAAAGCTTACCGGTATACTCACCCCAGCCAGCTTTCTGTTTCCTTACACTCTCGAGTGTGGCGTCAGTTTTCGATTTTTGATTTGCCTCCTCTCCTCTCCCGCTGCTTCTCTCCAAATCGCCGAGATTTTGGTGCTTTTTAAATCCTCTCCTCTCCCGCTGCTTCTGATTCTGAGTTTTTGGCGCACTTTTTAAATCCTCTCCTCTCCTGCTGCTTCTCTCCCCTCCTGACTCCCCAAAGCCTGTCCACCATCTACAAGGCATAAGTCAGGAGTGTGATGGAATACTCTCCATTTGCCTGGATGAGTGCAGTTCCAACAACACTCAAGAAGCTCAACACCATCCAGCTCGCTTGATCGGCTCCCCATCCACTACCATAAACATTCACTCCCTCCACCACTGAGGCACAGTGGCAGCAGTGTGCACCATCGGCAAGATTCACTGCAGCAACTCCGACAGCACTTTCCAAACCTGCGACCTCTTCCACCTAGAAGGACAAGGGCAACAGATGCATGGGACCACCACCAGCTGCAAGACCACCTCCAAACTTGGAACTATATCGCCGCTGCTACACTGCCGCTGGGTCAGAATCCTGGAACTCCCTCTTTAACAGCAGTGTGGGTGTACCTACACCATATGGACTGCAGCAGTCGAGAAAGGCAGCTCACCGCTACCATCGCAAGGGAAATTAGGGATAGGCAATAAATGCTGGCCTTGCCTGTGATGCCCACATCCCATGAATAAAAAAAGGTTCCTCATCTGCACAAGTGCGTGTGTGAAATAATGTCTCATTTTCTCTCTAGATCTTTTACCAATTATTTTAAACCTATGATCTCTGGTTACCGACCCACTTGTCAGAGGAAATAGTTCCCCCTAACTTGGTCTAGCAAATCCCCTCCATTTTGAATACCTCCCTTAGATCTCCCCATAACTTTCTCTGAGAATAATTCCAACTTCTTCAATCTTTCCAC
Organism: Heterodontus francisci; assembly: GCF_036365525.1. NCBI lineage: Eukaryota > Metazoa > Chordata > Chondrichthyes > Heterodontiformes > Heterodontidae > Heterodontus > Heterodontus francisci. The sequence continues at coordinate 1,047,431 of NC_090387.1, forward strand.
ATAACTGAACTCCCTCATCCCTGGTAAACCTCCTCAAAGCTCTCCAGTGCCTTGACATACTTCCTAAAGTGTGGTGCCCAGATTGTACGCAATACTCCCTTCTGAGGCCTAACCAGAGATTTGTAAAGGTTTAGCACAACTTCCTTGTTTTTAAATTCAATGCTCCTACTTATAAAGCCAAGTATCCCATGCCTTTTCTTAACCGGCTTGTCAACTTGCCCGGCCATATTCAAAGATTTGTAAACATGCACCCCCAGGGCCCTCTGATCTTGTAATCCCCTACAAATAGTAACATTTAGATTATACTGTTTTTCCATGTTGTTTCTCCCAAAGTGCATCACTTCCACATATCCACATTAAATTGCATCTGCCTCTTTCACCAGTCTGCCTATGTCCTCCTGAAGTCTGTTACTATCATGCTCACTATTAAACAAATTGCCATGGTTCGTATCCTCTGCAAACTTCAAAACTGTGCTCCCTATACCCAAGTCCAGGTCATTTATACACAAGAAAAGCAATAGTTCTAATATCGACCTTGGGGGAAATTGGACTACATACTTCACCCCAGCCACAAAAACATCCGTTCACCACTTCTCTCTGCTTCCTATCCGTTAGACAATTACGTAACCAAGTTATCGTTGTTCCTCTAATGTGTTTATATTTTCTGAATAAGTCTGTTATGAGGTACTTTATCAAATGCATTTGGAAGTCCATATGTATCTATCGCAATACCTTCATCAACCCTCTCTTACTTCATCAAAGAACTCAATCACGCTCGTCAGACACTATCTGCCTTTAACAAACCCATGCTGGCTGTCCCTTATTAATCCATGCTTCTTCAAGTGAGAATTGATTTTCTCCTTGACAATATTCTCTCGTAGTTTTCCCTAACAAATAGACTGACTGGCCTGCAGTTATCAAGTTTACCCCTTTCCCTTTTTAAAACAGGGATGAAACATTTGCAATTCTCCAGTCCTCTGACGGCGCTCCTACATCTAAGGAGGATTTAAAGATTGTGGTCAGAGTTTCTGCCATCTCCATTCATGCTTCCCTCGGCAACTTGAGATTCATCTCATGAGTGATTTGTTTAACTTTGAGTGATGCCAACCTTTCCAGCACCTCCTTTCTATCCATTATCCTGTTCAGTATCTTTACTTCCTCTTCATCCTCTAACTTCAGCTTCTATTGTGAAGACAGATACAAAGTACTCATTCAATACCCTGGTCATGCCCTCTGCCTCCACAAAATTTCCTTTTCTATCTCAATCAGCTCCACCATTGCTTTAATGATCCTTTTACTTTTTATATTATTAAAAAAAATTGCATTCCCTTTTGTTACTTGCTAATCTTTTCTCTTACTCTCGCTTTGCCCTTCTTATATTCTTTTTCAATTTCCCCTGCATTCTGTCTACACTGCCTGGTTTTTGATTGTATTCTATACCTGACATCTGTCGTAAACATTTATTTCCTTTATTATCCAGGGAACTCGAGCTTTGGTTACCCCATTTTTTTTCTCCTTATGAGAATATGGTTTGGACACAAACAAGCTCGACCTTCAAGGCCTGCCATTGGTCATTTAGTTTTTCTGGCTGATCATTATTTCCACCTAGCTGTGCTAGATCTCTTCTCCAATCACTGAAATTGCCTCTCCTCCAGTTCAGTATTTGCACCTTTGATTTTTCTTTATCCCTTTCCATAACCATTTTAACCTAATTATATTATCACTATTGCCCATCTGTTCTCCCATTGTAGCACTTGCCCTACTTAATTCCCATGAAACTAGGTCCAAAATTGCTTCATCCTCATTTGGCTAGAAACATATTAAGAAAGTGCCCTGTACACATTTTAGGACTTCTTCAATCTCCTTGCCCTTTACTCTGTTTTCCCCCAGTCTATATTAGGATAATTGAAGTCGCTGACTATTACTGCTGTATCATTTTTATATTTCTCTGAAACTTGTCTACAGAATTGCTCCTCTGTCACCCCCTCTCACTATTTGGGGTCAATAGTAACCATCTTGCAATGTAACAGTTCCTTTTCAGTTCCTGAACTTGAACCAGATAGATATAGTCTTTGAACCCTTCACTGTGCTGAGTTCTGCACCATCATCTTCAGCTGATGTCCTCGACAAAAACACCTGAACACCTTTATTATTTCAAGTGTGGAATCAGAAGCGGAGACAACAGACTGATGTTCTCAATACTCTGTGCCGCTCTCAGAATCAAAAATTAAGAATAAGACTTAAAGCTGGTGAAGCCTAAATTTCCCTAATCTCTAGCCGAATGTGATTGTTAAGGAAATCTTTTCAATCCATCAATTAAGAGCTTATGCCACAGGTACCGAACTTCCTGAACAGCATTTCACAAAACGAAGGCAGTCACTGAGCAATACTATTACAACAACTGCCGGCGATAATCCCAAAATAATAAGAAAACTCACTGACAGAACCTTCTCCTGATTGCTGAGGGCAGCAGGATTGCGCTGTTGAACCATCTGGGTAACTGTCCTTAGAGCAGCTGCTCGCGTGGGTATCTCGGGATCAAAGGCTGCCTGAAGAACCTGGTGGAAGTTGCTGGGGGAATTGCCAGAGGAGGCTTTGTTCTTGCGATCTGTCCCACCCGCTCTGCATGAAGTGGGTGAATGTCGGTGGCTGTCAGTCACTGCATCGGCCTCTTTCGTTTGGCTGGGCTCTGTCGATTTGTCATCATGTTTATTCTGGTTGCCCATGGCACTGTGTGCAGCCACGGCAACCATTTCAGTGGAGAATGCTCCATGGGTAGCGACAGTAATGCGCAGGTCTGATGCCAACTCTTGTATAACAGGGTCAGGATGTAAAGCTGCAATCTGCTCAAGCCTGGGTAACATCGGTTTCATAGCATCGAAGTCTGCTGAGGTGAGCTGCAGAGAGACAGGCAGTATGATCAGAGATCTCCCCATAGCCTGCATCAATCTCAATCTGATCCCACTGACCACCACCCCCCCACTTCTCTCCATATCAATCCCAAACTAATCCCAACGTCCCGCTCCCTCTGCGTACCTTTCTTTGCTGCAATGTTTATCCAATTTTCCCTTAAAAGCTGCAATGATCTCTGCTTCAGCCAATGGGGCAACAACCCACTGTGTAAAACAAATTATCCAAGTCTCTCTTCTCACTCTCAGTCATAGTTTTAGTTTGATGACCCCCTTGTCACTGATTCCCCTCCCCCACCCCAACTACAGGAAATAGTCTTTCCCTATTTACTCCATCATTATTTAAAAATAAATTCAATTAAATCTCCTCTTGCCCTTCTCTGTTGCAGTGGGAATAATCCAGTATCTCAAGTTCCTCATCATAACGATAGCTTCCCACCCTGAAAAACTGGAGCACCAGTAACAAGACCGAGGGGCTTCAATGGCAGCATGTGGCTGGGATTGTGGCGTGGGGTGTAAGAGACGAGGGAACATCAGCAGCACAGACGGCGACAGGAGGACAGGGAGTGGGAGGGATTACTGGAGTGCCTCGTCTGTAAATGTGCACCATGAAAAGCTCTAACTGGAACCAACCCCATGTTTTGTGGATTAAGCAGAGTCCTATAATTTGATGCAATCCTGAGCACTGATGCAGGAAGGAGTCTTGCCTCTGCATAAATCATGTAAACACTGCTTGTACACCAACACTGCTCTTTTCTCACTCACCTGGACAGCTCCACCCAGCATGGCTGCTATCAGTCCCATTCCCATACTCAGAGTTTGTGCTTCCACAGTCTCCTCAGTTCTGAGAGTCAGGTTCATGCAGGAACGCTCCAATGTTGCGATGACAAATTCAATGACCTGCAGCACAATCGTGTTATTACTGAAATGCAGCAATAAAGATGTTATTTCAGATTCTGCTGGCTGTTAACAGCAGTCTGGACATCACACTGCAGGGAACATCTCTCCCCTTCACTAAGGTGGTGATAAACTATCAATATTTTCAAAGTTCTAGCAAATCTCCTCTCCGATAATGCTGCTCATGACAAATTAGAGAATGTACAGTTTTAAAATAATGACAAGAGAATTACACAGTGTGATGCACAGTGCTAGGGCAACCCACAGTGTATTACTGCATGTAACCCCCAGTACATTATACTATGACTATGTAATGTTCTGGTAAAACTGTGGCACATATTTGAGGTGTGATCGATGCACTATTATATGTACCAGCTGATGCCCTATTGCATTGCTCATGGGTGGTTTGAGCTTTGGAGCATTGTGATGTTTAGCTGCTAATATCTTCTTGGCATTTCTTTGTGGACGAAGATTTTGAGAAGCTTTTAGTCATCGGTTGCAGGCCTACCTGACTAGACAGGCCTATCTGTGACCAGCAGATTCTCCCACAGCGGGTACAAGTGAAGGTGTAGTCGCTTCTGGGGGCAATTGGATCTATCCTTCTACTCCTTTTCTCGTTCATGCTGGTTCTTCGCTCAGTCTCAAAGGTGTCTATAGTCCTCCTGCTGTAGCATCGTCAGGCATCATGATCTACGGCCTGCGCTTCCCACTGGCGATGGTCAATGGGGCACACAGGGAGGGACATCTACAGGCAGTCCTTGAAAGGTTTGCATGGGACCCCTCTGTTCCTTTTACCAGTGGTCAGCTCTCCATACAACAGGATCTTGGGCAGGCGACTGTCTTCCATCCGGACGTGACCCACCCAACAGAGTTGGCTTTGCAGGAGGATGGCCTCGATGCTGGTGATGTTGGCTGTTTCCAGGACTTCAATGTTTGTGATGCAGTCCTGCCAGCAGATCTTGAGGATGCTGCGAAGGCAGTGCTGATGGAAGCACTCTGGAAGGCGTACATGAAGGTGGTATCGGACCCATGACTTGGCGCCATTCGGAAGGGTTGTGAGGACTATGGCTTTGTACACTTTGAGTTTGGTCTGTGCTCTGAGGCTGCAGTTGCTCCACACACGTTTGTACAGTCTGGCAAATCTTCTGTTTGCTTCTGAAAGATATTTGTCCAATTCCTTATCTATGATGGCATCAAATGAGATGATGCTCTCTAAATAAGTAAATTGCTTGACTGCCTTCAGCTCGGTGCCCTCGATGACAATGCTTGGTGGTCTATATTCTTCTTGGGGTGCAGACTGATGCAGGACTTCAGTTTTCTTTAAACTGATTTTTAGTCTGAAGAGTTGTGCCGCCTCGGAAAAACGTGTTGTTATACATTGCAGGTCTGACTGACTGTGGGCCTGCAGAGCACAGTCATCAGCAAAAGGACGTTCACAGATGAGTTTTTCTTGTGTCTTTGTGTGAGCCTGAAGACACTTGAGGTTGAAAAGGCCTCCCTCAGTCCAGAAGCGTAAGTAAACTCCCTCTTTAAGGTCTTCCATTGCCTGCTGCAGCATCTTGCTGAAAAAGATGGCGAATTAGGTCAGGGCCAGCACACATCCCTGCTTCACGACATTGGAGATTCGGAAGGAACTCAAGAGGTCACTGTTGTGCTTGACTTGTCCATTTTGATTTTCATGAAGCCGCTTCACTATTGCCAGGAACCTGAGTGGGCATCCAAGTTTTTCAAGAATTTTCCGAAGTCCATCTCTCCTCACAGTGTCGAATGTCTTGGTGTGGTCTATGAAAGTGACGTACAGGCCTTTGTTTCGCTCAGAACACTTTTCTTGTAATTGTCCGAGTGCAAATACCATGTCTGTGGTGCCTCTGTTTGCTCTGAAACCACACTGGCTCTCTGGGAGGTTTTTTCCGCAATGGTAGGCACAAGCCTATTCAGAATATTCTAGCCAGGATCATCCCAGCAATAGAAAGGAGGGTGATCCCATGGTAGTTGGAGCAGTTTGATTTTTCTCCTTCGTTTTTGTATACAGCTTTATTTAAGGCTGCATTTGCCTGAAGAGGTGGTAGAGGCAGGAATCATCATAACATTTAAGAAGTATTTGGATGAGCACTTGAAACACCACAGCATACAAGGCTACGGGCCATTGCTGGAAAATGGGATTAGAATAGGTAGGTGCTTGATGGCTGGCACAGACACAATGGGCTGAAGGGCCTGTTTCTATGACACTATGACTCTATGACAACGTAACCACTAGGTGGTTCAGTACTTGCACATGCGCAAATGTAGGCTCTTCAACTGGAATGTCAGTGTCTGCGATGTTCAGGCAGCCGCCAGGATTAAAGATGGCGCTGCTCAATTTATCACAGGAAATGCATACGGCTAGATCGTTCTAGCAAACTAACCTTACATTAATTTGGATGGAAACCCAGTAATATGCTACTATGTAGTTAATATTCCAGTAACCCTATTAAATACAAAAGGAATTTTATGATTGAATTTCCATTGGAAGATAGTTAATTGACACCCCGATCGATGGAAACGAAAATCAGGCAGAGTATAAAATGTGCTGCCAATTCGTTATTGAGATTCCTTTACATGACTGAACAGGGCTGATTTCACCCAAACGCAGCTACCAGCTCCCGCCCCACTAGCCGCTCTCCCCCCTCAGCAACTCGCTTTCTCCCCCTCCTCCGCACCGGCCGCTTCCCCCACATGCGCGAAGATGGACCAGATGCGTATACGCGATGATGTTAGGGCTGCGTGATGACGTCATCCCGTGCATGTGCCACTTAGTCCTGGCAAGATGTAGCTGCGCATGTGCACAATTTGGCGCACTGTGATGACATCAGCGGGCTGCTGCATTGTCAAGAATCACTGTTATCTAATCTGCCCTGCCTCTTCAGGGTCTTTGGTCAAATGGTGAAAATAAGCTTGGCCAGGCAATTGTAGCTGTTTATAAATGCTCGAGTCAATTAGAATTTAATTGTAACTGCTGACAAATTTCTGACTCCATGTCAGACGAGTCCAGTCTTAAATGATTATTTGTTTTTAAAGAATGCATTTATCTGCAACAAAGCACAATATCAGGAATGTTACTGAAGTGGGCTAGACTAATATGGATGTTGTCACAGGAATCTATTTGTGTTGCTCACAAACCTGCAGATACAATCACGTTCTCAGTAGTTGTTCACAGTATCCATAAACCTCAGAATACTAGGAATGCTCAACTGGCCCCAATAGAGTGCTTGGTGATGCCCTTTAGTCTCGTCAATGCCCGCCATTGCTTTAAGTTTCAGGAGAAATGACAACACTCTGGGGTCAGAACTCACTGAATGCTGTGCGTGCATTAATACGTTCAGTGGAGAAATTACTTCATCCTTTTGAACGAATGTGGCACTCTAAATGACCGAGCGAGGAACCGGCACTGCATGACCCAAGTGCTCTTTATAGTGAGTCACTTCAGTGAACATTTTGTATCTCTCGCCCATGGTGTTAACCGAGAAATGGGGCACTGATGGGACCAACATCCTCACCCCCGGAGAGCACTGTACCCAATGCCAGTACCTGCTCTCCCAGATAGCACTGTATCCAGTGCCAGTCGCCTGCTCTCCCAGAGTGCACTGTACCCAATGCCAGTACCTGTTCTCCCAGATAGCACTGTATTAGAATTAGAATATTACAGCGCAGTACAGGCCCTTCGGCCCTCGATGTTGCGCCGATCATCTGACCTACACTATTCCATTTACATCCATATGTCTATCCAATGACCACTTAAATGCCCTTAAAGTTGGCGAGTCTACTACTGTTGCAGGCAGGGCGTTCCACGCCCCTACTACTCTCTGCGTAAAGAAACTACCTCTGACATCTGTCCTATATCTTTCACCCCTCAACTTAAAGCTATGTCCCCTCGTGTTTGCCATCCTCATCCGAGGAAAATGACTCTCACTATCCACCCTATCTAACCCTCTGATTATCTTGTATGTCTCTATTAAGTCACCTCTCCTCCTCCTTCTCTCTAACGAAAACAACCCCAAGTCCCTCAGCCTTTCCTCGTAAGACCTTCCTTCCATACCAGGCAACATCCTAGTAAATCTCCTCTGCACCCTTTCCAAAGCTTCCACATCCTTCCTATAATGCGGTGACCAGAACTGCACGCAATACTCCAGGTGCGGCCTCACCAGAGTTTTGTACAGCTGCATCATGACCCCGTGGCTCTGAAACTCGATCCCCCTACTAATAAAGGCTAACACACCATATGCCTTCTTAACAGCCCTATTAACCTGGGTAGCAACTTTCAGGGATTTATGTACCTGGATACCAAGATCTCTCTGCTCATCTACACTACCAAGAATCTTCCCATTAGCCCAGTACTCTGCATTGCTGTTACTCCTTCCAAAGTGAATCACCTCACACTTCTCCGCATTAAACTCCATTTGCCATCTCTCAGCCCAGCTCTGCAGCCTATCTATGTCCCTCTGTACCCTACAACACCCTTCGACACTATCCACAACTCCACCGACCTTCGTGTCATCCGCAAATTTACTAACCCACCCTTCTACACCCTCATCCAGGTCGTTTATAAAAATGACAAACAGCAGTGGCCCCAAAACAGAACCTTGCGGTACACCACTAGTAACTAAACTCCAGGATGAACATTTGCCATCAACCACCACCCTCTGTCTTCTTTCAGCTAGCCAATTTCTGATCCAAAGCTCTAAATCACCTTCAACCCCATACTTGCGTATTTTCTGCAATAGCCTACCGTGGGGAACCTTATCAAACGCTTTACTGAAATCCATATACACCACATCCACGGCTTTACCCTCATCCACCTGTTTGGTCACCTTCTCGAAAAACTCAATAAGGTTTGTGAGGCACGACCTACCTATCACAAAACCGTGCTGACTATCGCAAATGAACTTATTCTTTTCAAGATGATTATAAATCCTGTCTCTTATAACCTTTTCCAACATTTTACCCACAACCGAAGTAAGGCTCACAGGTCTATAATTACCAGGGCTGTCTCTACTCCCCTTCTTGAACAAGGGGACAACATTTGCTATCCTCCAGTCCTCCGGCACTACTCCTGTCGACCATGACGACTTAAAGATCAACAACAACGGCTCTGCAATCTCCTCCCTGGCTTCCCAGAGAATCCTAGGATAAATCCCATCTGGCCCAGGGGACTTATCTATTTTCACTCTTTCCAAAATTGCTAACACCTCCTCCTTGTGAATCTCAATCCCATCTAGCCTAGTAGGCTGTATCTCAGTAATCTCCTCGGCAACATTTTCTTTCTCTACTGTAAATACTGACGAAAAATATTCATTTAACGCTTCCCCTATCTCCTCTGATTCCGCACACAACTTCCCACTACTATCCTTGATTGGCCCTGTTCTAACTCTTATCATTCGTTTATTCCTGATATACCTATAGAAAGCCTTAGGGTTTTCTTTGATCCTATCCGCCAATGACTTCTCGTGTCCTCTCCTTGCTCTTCTTAGCCCTCCCTTTAGATCCTTCCTGGCTAGCTTGTAACTCTCAAGCGCCCTAACTGAGCCTTCACGTCTCATCCTAACATAAGCCGCCCTCTTCCTCTTGACAAGCGCTTCAACTTCTTGAGTAAACCACGGCTCCCTTGCTCGACAACTTCCTCCCTGCCTGACAGGTACATACTTATCAAGGACACGCATTAGCTGCTCCTTGAATAAGCTCCACATTTCGTTTGTGCCCATCCCCTGCAGTTTCCTTCCCCATCCTACACATCCTAAATCTTGCCTAATCGCGTCATAATTTCCTTTCCCCCAGCTATAATTCTTGCCCTGCGGTATATACCTGTCCCTGCCCATCGCTAAGGTAAACCTAACCGAATTGTGATCACTATCGCCAAAGTGCTCACCTACATCTAAATCGAACACCTGGCCGGGTTCATTACCCAGTACCAAATCCAATGTGGCATCGCCCCTGGTTGGCCTGTCCACATACTGTGTCAGAAAACCCTCCTGCACACACTGGACAAAAACAGACCCATCTAAAGTACTCGAACTATAGTATTTCCAGTCAATATTTGGAAAGTTAAAGTCCCCCATAACCACTACCCTGTTACTCTCGCTCCTGTCGAGAATCATCTTCGCTATCCTTTCCTCTACATCTCTGGAACTATTCGGAGGTCTATAGAAAACTCCCAACAGGGTGACCTCTCCTCTCCTGTTTCTAACCTCGGCCCATACTACCTCAGTAGACGAGTCCTCAAACGTCCTTTCTGCCGCTGTAATACTTTCCTTGATTAACAATGCCACACCCCCCCCTCTTTTACCCTCTTCTCTGTTCTTTCTGAAACATCTAAATCCCGGAACCTGCAACATCCATTCCTGCCCCTGCTCTACCCATGTCTCCGAAATGGCCACAACATCAGGATCCCAGGTACCAACCCATGCTGCAAGCTCACCCACCTTATTCCGGATGCTCCTGGCGTTGAAGTAGACACACTTTAAACCAAGTTCTTCTTGCTTGCCAGTGCCCTCTTGCGTCCCTGTAACCTTATCCCCTACCTCACTACTCTCAACAGCCTGTACACTGGCACTGCAATTTAGGTTCCCATTCCCCTGCTGATTTAGTTTAAACCCCCCCGAAGAGCACTAACAAATCTCCCCCCCAGGATATTGGTACCTAGTGCCAGTACCGTTACCCGCTCCCCCAAAGTGTTCTGTATTGAGTTCCTGGGCTGCAGGGTTTCGACATACAGGAACTGACAGATTGTGGAACTCACGTGAGCAGTATTGCTGAGGACAAAGTGACCGAATCTCTCGCATAAGATGGCGACAAGTTGCAAGGTGACCAGCTGCTGCTCCTGCTGCTCGAACTCAGGCAGACCATCAGCGTGGCTCAGTGCAGGCCTGCCATCCGTCTCCCCCGCTAAGCATGTCAGACCCTGAAGAGAGCAGACACACACATGCATTACCTCTCACTGAATCTGTACCGTCAGACCACACTGCCCAATAACATTCACACAAACTACACCTTTCCAAAGCTCAGCACTTTATATCGTTCTTTGCCCCATCATTACACGAGCAGCCATTACTGCTGAACGCCACTGTGGTTCCTCATCCAACTGCAGGGTCATTGCCGCTATCAGTGGTGATCTTTTATCAGCCAATGAGGAGCGCCTGTAGGACAGATGTAGTTCCAGCAAGTTCCTGCATCCTTGTCCTTTGCCACTGTCTCAATGCTGATGGCTCCATTTGCTGGGTCCTCGCATCCCCTCTCACAACAGTGCTAATCAAGCCTCCTTGTAAAGATCACAGCATACCCTGTGGTGTGGGTGGCCAAGATTCCAGGATGGGTGCACTGCAGCATCATGATTCCAGGATCACTGATTTCATTTTGGTTCAATAAATTTCTGAAGAACTGCATGAAACGTCTCAACCTAGGAGAGGACTCACGCAGCCCGCAGCACTAGGATTTCAGCTAACCCAATAACCTGCTCCAATGGGGCTCAGCATCTGTGAGCGAGTAGCTGGACCACATTGACTACGACAAACCCAGGTTCTGTGTCGTTTGCTGATCTTAGCCAGCATCCACATAAGGGGCTATAATCGGCCTAATCATTCCTCGACTAAGGAGTGAAGGAAGTTAGCTGGTGTTCAGTGATCTCTGCAGGTGTAGATGTTAGGTGATAGGATCAGACTGTCAGCACAAATGGCCATTTGGGTGAAGCAAGAGTCAATGCCTTCAGCAAATATTGACATGAAACAGCTTGACCCAAAGATCAAATTAGCCTGTAAACTCTCGTATTGCAAGATTTGGCTGCATTTTGTATCCAGAGCAGCCTCCTTGCTTCTCTGCTGATCTCCATTCTCAGGGTCCAGTTTGTTCTTTTTGGAGCAGGAAGCAGCGCCAGAGGAGGCTTAGCTCCCCTTCTTGCCTGGACCCCATCCCGTCCCCCACCTAACAGGCAGCGAGGAGCTGTCTTGAAGCAGTGTGCCACCAACGTCCTGCTTACCTTCAAACACTCGATGAAGAAATCTCCAGCAAGGCTGCTCTCCTGCAGGTTGCTCAGTAAATGTGCCAGGCACTCGGTCAGCCACTGCTCCGAGGACATTTTCTCGTACAAAGCCTCATCTTCGTCACTGATTAATGCAAACACACAGTCTCAGAGTATCCCCAGGCAGGGTAAGGGTGTGGGAAGGTAAAGCTGGGTTTCATCAGTGTATACATGGAAGTTGACTGCATATTTTTGTGTTGCCGAGGGGGTAGTATTAATCTGCTAATTGTGCATCAATTGTTTAATTATATGCAGGTGGAGGGTGTTAATTGTGGTCTCACATGAGTACTTATAAGCAGACACTTACTGAAACTGGTGGAGGTTTGAGTGAGGAGCTACATGTTTGTAAATCCTTTTACTCTGTACAATAAATATGAAACTGAGTACAGATAGGCTCCAGCATTATCCTCCCATAACTTTCTGGAGTTTAACAGGTGGCACATAGATGAGAAATATGAGAGGGCCAAGGATAGGCCTTTGGGGGGGACACCAGAGGTAACGGAGTGGGAGCGAGAAAAGAAGCCATTGCAAGTGATTCCATGGTTCCGAATGGATAGATAAGAGTGAAACCAGACGAAGGCAGTTCCACCCAGCTGGACAAGAGAGAGGCAATGGAGGTGAATTGTCAAAGGCTGTAGACAGGTTTATCAGGATGAGGAGAGATAGTTTAACATGGTCACAGTTATATAAGATGACATTTGTGACTTTGAGTAGAAATGTTTGTGCCGTGGCAGGGATGGAAACCTGATTTAGGGGATTCAAACATGGAGTTGCAAGAGAGATGGGCACAGATTTGGGAGGCAACAACACGGAGAGGAAAGGAAGATTGGAGATGGAGCAGTAGTTTGCAATGTGGGATCAAGGGTATTTTTTTTTGAGGAGGGGAAAGGGACAGTACCTGGGGAGAAGAAACCGTTAACAATAGCAGCTAACGTGGGGGCCAGGAAGTGAAACTGAGTGGTCAACAGTTAATGGAAATGCGGTTAAGGAAGCAGAAGGTGGGTTGAATGGACAGATGGGCTTGGAAAGGTCATGAGAGGAGATAAGAGAGAAACTAGAGAAAAAACATGTTCAGGGTTAGGATAGAGGGCCGGGACAGGTTTGACTCAGTGGGCAAGGGGAAGAGGAGGAATCAACAGAGAAAGCTGAACCACTGGCCTAGAGTCATAGAGTTATACAGCACAGAAACAGGCCCTTCGGCCCATGGTGTCCGTGCCGGCTATCAAGCACCTATTATAATCCCATTTTCCAGCACTTGGCCCATAGCCTTGTATGCTATGGTATTTCAAGTGCTCATCTAAATACTTCTTAAATGTTGCCTCTACCACCTCTTCAGGCAGTGTGTTCCAGATTCCAACCACCCTCTGGGTAAAATTTTTTTTTCTTCAAATCCTCTCTAAACCTCCTGCCCCTTCCCTTAAATCTATGCCCCCTGGTTATTGACACCTCCGCTAAGGGAAAAAGTTTCTTCCCATCTCCCCATTCTATGCCCCTCATAATTTTGTATACCTCTATCAGGTCTCCCCTCAGCCTTCTCTGCTTTAAGGAAAACAACCCTAACCTTTTCAGTCTCTCTTCATAGCTGAAGTGCTCCAGCCCAGGCAACATCCTGGTGAATCTCCTCTGCACCCTCTCCAGTGCAATCACATCCTTCCTATAGTGTGGTGCCCACAACTGTACACATTACTCCAGCTGTGGCCTAACTAGCATTTTATACAGCTCAACAAAGAAGTCCATGAGCTCCTTGCACTTTTGTTGGGAGTTGAAGGTGGAGTATCGGTTCTGCCTCTGTGAAGTGCCATAGAATGGTTTACCACAGAACATTACAGCGCAGTACAGGCCCTTCGGCCCTCGATGTTGCGCCGACCTGTGAAACCATCTGACCTAAACTATTCCATTTTCATCCATATGTCTATCCAATGACCACTTAAATGCCCTTAAAGTTGGCGAGTCTACTACTGTTGCAGGCAGGGCGTTCCACGCCCCTACTACTCTCTGAGTAAAGAAACTACCTCTGACATCTGTCCTATATTTATCACCCCTCAACTTAAAGCTATGTCCCCTCGTGTTTGCCATCACCATCCGAGGAAAAAGACTCTCACTATCCACCCTATCTAACCCTCTGATTATCTTATATGTCTCTATTAAGTCACCTCTCCTCCTCCTTCTCTCCAATGAAAACAACCTCAAGTCCCTCAGCCTTTCCTCGTAAGACCTTCCCTCCATACCAGGCAACATCCTAGTAAATCTCCTCTGCACCCTTTCCAAAGCTTCCACATCCTTCCTATAATGCGGTGACCAGAACTGCACACAATACTCCAGGTGCGGCCGCACCAGAGTTTTGTACAGCTGCAGCATGACCTCGTGGCTCCGAAACTCGATCCCCCTACTAATAAAAGCTAACACACCATATGCCTTCTTAACAGCCCTATTAACCTGGGTGGCAACTTTCAGGGATTTATGCACCTGGACACCAAGATCTCTCTGTTCATCTACACTACCAAGAATCTTCCCATTAGCCCAGTACTCTGCATTCCTGTTACTCCTTCCAAAGTGAATCACCTCACACTTTTCCGCATTAAACTCCATTTGCCATCTCTCAGCCCAGCTCTGCAGCCTATCTATGTCCCTCTGTAACCTACAACATCCTTCAGCACTATCCACAATCCACCGACCTTCGTGTCATCCACAAATTTACTAACCCACCCTTCTGCACCCTCATCCAGGTAATTTATAAAAATGACAAACAGCAGTGGCCCCAAAACAGATCCTTGCGGTACACCACTAGTAACTAAACTCCAGGATGAACATTTGCCATCAACCACCACCCTCTGTCTTCTTTCAGCTAGCCAATTTCTGATCAAAGCACTAAATCACCTTCAATCCCATACTTCCGTATTTTCTGCAATAGCCTACCGTGGGGAACCTTATCAAACGCCTTACTGAAATCCATATACACCACATCCACGGCTTTACCCTCACCCACCTGTTTGGTCACCCTCAATAAGGTTTGTGAGGCACGACCTACCCTTCACAAAACCGTGCTGACTATCGCTAATGAACTTATTCTTTTCAAGATGATTATAAATCCTATTTCTTATAACCTTTTCCAACTTTTTACACACAACCGAAGTAAGGCTCACAGGTCTATAATTACCAGGGCTGTCTCTACTCCCCTTCTTGAACAAGGGGACAACATTTGCTATCCTCCAGTCTTCCGGCACTATTCCTGTCGACAATGACGACAAAGATCAAGGACAAAGGCTCTGCAATCTCCTCCCTGGCTTCCCAGAGAATCCTCGGATAAATCCCATCTGGCCCAGGGGACTTATCTATTTTCACACTTTCCAAAATTGCTAACACCTCCTCCTTGTGAATCTCAATCCCATCTAGCCTAGTAGTCTGTATCTCAGTATTTTCCTCGACAACATTTTCTTTCTCTACTGTAAATACTGACGAAAAATATTCATTTAACGCTTCCCCTATCTCCTCTGACTCCACACACAACTTCCCACTACTATCCTTGATTGGCCCTAATCTAACTCTAGTCATTCTTTTATTCCTGATATACCTATAGAAAGCCTTAGGATTTTCCTTGATCCTATCCGCCAATGACTTCTCGTGTCCTCTCTTCGCTCTCCCTTTCGATCCTATGTTAAATGTGCTGCAAAAATGCCAGTTGTTGATTTTATCGGTGTTACGATTCATCATTCACAGAACTCTCCTACCTCACTGCCGCCTTCACACTGAGTTTTACGCCTCCCTCACTGCCTGCTGTGAAGTGGTACAGCGGGTGTGGAACAGGAATCGATCGTGCCAGGCCTGCAAACTCCTTCAATACCAACATAGCTACTGGTGGCTCTGATTTCTGCAGGAACCACAAAAGAATCTCCTGGCAAGCAGAGCTGTAGAAAAAAAAAACTATTAAAGAACAGCAACTGAGCATCAATCTTCATACAAAAAAAAAATCACATAGAACACTTGTTGCACTTCACAAGAGGCAGAGAATGGAAGGAGACACAAGGGGATTATGTGAGAGAGCAGCAGCACGAGCATAACTAAGATATTAGGATTCAAGGAATCTTTTCCAATTCAGGTTGAGTGGATGGTGGGGAGGTTGGCAGGGCTGAAGCCAGAATGACAAAGGCTCAAAGAAACAACTTGCAACCAGTAACTACAACAACAAACTGAGTGCCACCCAGAAGAGGAGACAGTGGTGTCGTGGGAATGTTACTGGAGTCATAGAGTCATAGAGAGATACAGCACTGAAACAAGCCCTTCGGCCCACCGAGTCTGTGCCGACCAACAACCACCCATTTATACCAATCCTACATTAATCCCATATTCCCTACCACATCCCGACCGTCCCTCAATTCTCCTACCACCTACCTATACTAGGGGCAATTTACAATGGCCAATTTACCTATCAACCTGCAAGTCTTTGGCTGTGGGAGGAAACCGGAGCACCCGGCGGAAACCCACGCAGACACAGGGAGAACTTGCAAGCTCCACACAGGCAGTACCCAGAACCGAACCTGGGTCGCTGGAGCTGTGAAGCTGCGGTGCTAACCACAGCGCCACTGTGTCGCCCCATGGAGTAGTCATCCAGAGGTTTAGGCTAACGCCCTGGGGACATGGGTTCAAATCCCACCATGGCAGCTAGTGAAATTTAAATTCATTTCAGAAATTCAATTAATTAATTAAAAAATTTGGAATTGAAAGCTAGTCTCAATAACAGTGCCATGAAACTAATAAAATAAAAACAAGAAATGCTGGAAATACTCAGCAGGTCTGGCAGCATCTGTGGAGAGAGAAGCAGAGTTAACTGATGATTAGTTTCAGTTCTGATGAAGGGTCACTGACCTGAAACATTAACTCGGTTTCTCTCGCCACAGATGCTGCCAGACCTGCTGAGTATTGGCAGTATTTTGTGTTTTGAACTTTGGTTCACCAATGAAAGTCAGTTATAGGGCTTCAAGAGGGATCAGGAGACTACCCACACTAGTTTCCAGCAGTGACAGTGAGTGCCCTCACGGGTGAGCGTGTACACACACACACAGTTTCCTTATGTGTGTGTGTACCCTTGTTGGTGCTGTGATACAATGCACACCCTGCCCCGCTCACTGATGTGAATGGCTCAGTGGTCTGAAGCCAGCTGAGGGCCATTTAGTGGAGCTAGAGGCGTGTGAATTTCAGAAATTGCAGTGGATCAAGAAATCATCAGCACTCCCCTTAACACCACTAACCATCAATGCCAAAACCATAACTGCAGATCTGATGCTAACAGTTCCAATGCAGAGGGGTGCTTGCAAATACTAATATACAATCAAGGAACCTCAGCCCAAAGAAAAACAGTGAGAATTCAGCAGGAACAGTTATTAGCATTCAGCAGCTTCAATAACATGCTACTGGAAAACAGCTTGTATTTATATAGCCCCTTTCACCTTCTCAGGAGGTTCCAATCTTTATTTTTTGAAAAATGCAGTTCATTGTTATGTAGGTTAACATGGCTGCCAATTTTCACAGCATGATCCCACAAACAGCAGCAAGGTAAATAAGTAGTTAATCTCTTTAATTTATTCTTGGGGTGCTGAGGACACTGGTAAGCCAATACATACTGCCCATTCCCACTGCCAGACTGGGTAAGTGCTCCAGGTTTTTTTTCCCTCAAGGACATTAATGAGCCCTCTTGGGTTTTTAGAACAATCCATCATGATCATTTTTTTTTCCTGGTGCCAGTCCACAACTTTATTGAACTTAATTTCACAAGTTGCCATCAGAAACTGAGTTGCCAGTAAAGCCTGGCTCGGGTATAAAATTAAAACCCCGACCTGACAACAGCCAACCCCAACTTGACCCGGGCCCGAGTCCTTTCATTTTTTAAATGCCCGACCCGAAAATAACATATTATTGAAACAGAAAAAAATCGTAGATTAAAATGAAAATGATACGAAACAAAACAGTCCAGTCCAGTCTGACCCGACCTGAGCCCAAATGCTGGACGCAGAGTACAGACCCAACCTGAGCCTGACCCATGTAGTCGAGTTCGGGTCTGGTAGCGAGACTTTAGTTGCCAGTTCAATGCTGTAACCTTAAGGTTATAATACTTTGGGGTGTTAGATAACAGATAACTACTGGTGAGGATACTAGGAGGCCTCTTCTTTGAATAGTGTCATGGGAGCAGTTACGTCCAGCTGAAGTGGAGGGGCTAAAAGGTGCACCTCACAATGCAGCACTGCCTCAGTAATACACTGAACTGTCAGCCTAGATTAAGCACTGAAGAGCAGAAATGGGTCTTGAACCCACAATTTCCTGACCCGAGGCGAGTTACCAACTGACATTCATCTGCATGGGAATTAGGGAATTAGCAGTTGGAGCAAAGGGATTCAGCATAATGAAGCCCAAGTTGTGACCTGCGTGGGTTGTTCTGGGATTTGTGTAGCAGTCTCTCAACCAGGCCAATGTGACACAGAACATCGATAGGAAAATTCAAAATGATTACAACCACAAAATACTATCCCAACAGGCAAAAGAGAGTGTGGGCGAGCTCAAGGACAGGAACCTGCTCAGAGGTATAAATCAACCTGACATTGGTTCATCAATGTTCCAAGCTGACTCCACCTTATCTACAACTCAACTTCATCCCACCACAAGACCTCAGAAATTAATCTTAAACACACTCATATCGTCTCCTCCCTATTCAAAGCATATGACCAGGATACATCTCTCCTAATCTTTATTAATGACTTGGATGAAGGCACCGAGTTTAGGGTAGCCAAATTTGCTGATGATACAGAGATAGGTAGGAAAGTTAGTTGTGAGGAAGACAAAAGAATCTGCAAAGAGATATATAGATAGGTTAAGCGAGTGGGCAAAAATTTGGCAGATGGAGTATAATGTGGGAAAATGTGAAGTTGTTCACTTTGGCAGGAAGAACAGAAAAGGAGTATATTATTTAAATGGATAGAGACCACAGAATGCTGCAGTACAGAGGGATCGAAAAATTAATTGGATTGAAAGTTGATAAATCCCCTGGACCAGATGAGCTACATCCCAGAGTATTGAAGGAGGTGGCTATAGAGATAGTGGATGCATTGGTGGTTATCTTTCAAAATTCTATAGATTCTGAAGGGTTCCTGCAGACTGGAAAGTAGCAAATGTAGCCCCACTATTTAAGAAGGGAGTGAAAGAGAAAACGGAGAACTACAGACCTGTTAGTCTGACGTCAGCAGTAGGGAAAATGTTAGAATCTATTATAAAGGATGAGATAACTGGACAATTGAAAAATAATGATATGATTGGGCAGAACCAACATGGATTTGTGAAAGGGAAATCATATTTGCCAAACCTGTTGGAGTTTTTTTGAGGATGTTACTTGTAGCATTGATAAAGGAGAACCAGTGGATGTGGTGTATTTGGATTTTCAGAAGGCTTTTAATAAGGTCCCACACAGGAGGTTTGTAAACAAAATTAGAGCACATGGGATTGGGGGTCATATACTGCAATGGATTAAGAATTGGTTAACAGACAAAAAACAGAGAGTGAGAATACATGGGTCACTCTCAGGATGGCAGGCTGTTACTAGTGGGGCACCGCAAGGATCAGTGCTTGGGCCACAGCTGTTTACAATCTATATAAACGATTTGGATATGGGGACCAATTGTAATATTTCCAAATTTGCAGATGATACAAAACTAGGAGGGAATAGAAGTTGTGAGGTGGATGCAAGGAGGCTTCAAGGGGATTTGGATAGGCTAAGTGAATGGGCAAGAACATGGCAGATGGAATATAATGTGAAGACAGAGGGTAGCAGTGGAAGGGTGCTTTTCTGAATGGAGGGATGTGACTAGTGGTGTTCCGCAGGGATCAGTGCTGGGACCTTTGCTCTTTGTAGTATATATAAATGATTTGGAGGAAAATGTAGCTGGTCTGATTAGTAAGTTTGCGGACGACACAAAGGTTTGGAGTTGCGGATAATGATGAGGATTGTCAGAGGATACAGCAGGATATAGATCTGTTGGAGACTTAGGCGGAGAAATGGCAGATGGAGTTTAATCCGGACAAATGTGAGGTAATGCATTTTGGAAGGTCTAATGCAGGTGGGAAGTATCCAGTAAATGGCAGAACCCTTAGGAGTATTGACAGGCAGAGAGATCTGGGCGTACAGGTCCACAGGTCACTGAAAGTGGCAACGCAGGTGGATAAGGTAGTCAAGAAGGCATATGGCATGCTTGCCTTCATCAGTCGGGGCATAGAGTATAAAAATTGGCAAGTCATGCTGCAGCTGTACAGAACTTTAGTTAGGCCACACTTAGAATATTGCATGCAATTCTGGTCGCCACACTACCAGAAGGACGTGGAGGCTTTGGAGAGGGTACAGAAGAGGTTTACCAGGATGTTGCCTGGTCTGGAGGGCATTAGCTATGAGGAGAGGTTGGATAAACTTGGATTGTTTTCACTGGAACGACGGAGGTGGAGGGGCGACATGATAGAGGTTTACAAAGTTATAAGCGGCATGGACAGAGTGGATAGTCAGAAGCATTTTCCCAGGGTGGAAGAGTCAGTTACTAGGGGAGATAGGTTTAAGGTGAGAGGGGCAAAGTTTTGAGGGGATGTGCGAGGCAAGTTCTTTACACAGAGGGTGGTGAGTGCCTGGAACTTGCTGCCAGGGGAGGTGATGGAAGCAGGTATGATAGCGACGTTTAAGAGGCATCTTGACAAATACATGAATAGGATGGGAATAGAGGGACCCCGGAAATGCAGAAGGTTTTAGTTTAGGCAGGCATCAAGATTGGTGCAGGCTTGGAGGGCCGAATGGCCGGTTCCTGCTGTACTGTTCTTTGAATAAGTGTGAAGTAATCCACTTTGGTAGAAAAAAACAGTAAGGCAGAGTACTTCTTAAATGGTGAGAGGTTGGGAAGTGTTAATGTCCAAAGAGACCTGGATGTCCTTGTTCATGAGTCACTAAAAGCTAGTATGCAGGTGCAGCAAACAATTAAGGCGGCAAATGGTATGTTGGCGTTCACTGCAAGGCGATTTGAGTACAGGAGTAAAGATATCTTGCTGCAATTGTATAAATCCCTGATGAGACCACACCTGGAGTATTGTGTACCTTTTTGGTCTCATTATCTAAGGAAAAATATACTTGCCATAGAGGGAGTGCAATGCAGACTATTCCCTGGGATGGCAGGATTGTCTTATGAGGAGAGATTGCAGAAACTGGGCCTGTACTCTCTCGAGTTTCGAAGAATGAGATGTTAATTGTGAGATTATAATGGAGGTGAAGGGAGTTAATTGGGGTTTTAGTTGAGCACTTAAAAGTAGACACTCACTGGAACTGGAAGAGGGTTTTGAATGAGGAGCTATATGTTTGTAATCCTTTACTCTGCACAATAAATGTGAAACCGTGTAAATATAGGTTCCAGCATTATCCTCCCATAACAAGTTTTCTGGAGTTTAACATGGTGGCAGAGGATAGTTGTCTAAAGCTGAAGGTTGGAAAATAGGAATTTTTTTTGGACAGACAACTAAAGTCACAAGGGCCATTGTGAAAAATATAGCAGAAAGCAAGTGCAAATCGTCAGGGCATGATTACCCTCCAGTGATTTTGAAGTCTGAACAGTGGAATAATGAAATGGATATGTGGACACGGGTTACATTTCTACCAAAAAGGAAACAAGGTATGGCCATGGTGTTGTCACTTCCTACCAGAAGTAAAATCAGAAGTAGTGTTTTCTGAACTGGATGCTCGTTAGTATAATACTGAAGAAGTGTTGGATTTCTGTTATGATTTTTGGATGAAATTTACTAGAAAGACGACCCATTGAATGCGTATGAGGCATGGTCAGACTTTGATAGATTTCAGAAAACAGATGGTTATTCAATGGAGGAATATATCATGGACTTTAACAAACTGCATTTAAAAGATAGAGGAAATTCAATTTGGAGATCCCTGGTTCAGTGCCAGCTTTTAACTTGTTAGATTGTGGCAATATGGACAGGTTCCTGGTTCTAACTGGGGTTTGGTTCTTGGACAAAGACTCCCTGTTGGACCAAATATCCGCGGCCTTAAAAAAATTCCTGGGGAAACAGTCAATTCCTGCCGTCCTGATAAAACAAGCGAGGCACTCTGCGGTGACACAAAGAATGGAGAACTCAATGTTTACAAGATTTAGAAATAATCCAGATACTGGAAGCAGGTCTCAGTACAATGGAAGAGTTAAAGACAAGAGGAATGAGGATGAAATCACCTTTAGCAGGTCTGAATATTACAGTGGAAGATAGAATTGGAACAGCAATCAAAGGCGAATGAATCCCAGGAAAGCCCAAGGAACAGTTAATAGCACTTCAGATGTGACTCCAAGAATTATTATGCAATGAACTGCCCTAAGTGAAGGGGCAGAGTCTTCGAAGTAACACATAACGCAGAAAGATCTGAGGCAGAAGAGGAAGATACTGATGGATCTGAACGAATTGTACTAGTCACAAGGAGTATTAGTCCTGTGATGAATGTGTTGGTTGTGGATTTGTTCAACTGTGCTATACTGGATAGTGCTGGTATGTCGACAGTATGTGGAACCAATTGGTTACTGTGTTATCTGGATTCACTCAGTAGGATCGACGCAAGGTTAAGGAGTATAAAAGTACTACCAGCTTTAGGTTTGATGATGACAACACATTGAAGTCACTGAAGAGAGTAGTAATCCCATGTAAAATAGCTGGGGTAAACCACTTTATCAGTACTGATGTAGTCTCCAGTGAGATACCTTTACTCTTGAGTAACCCTTCGATGAAAAAGGCACAGATGAAACTTGATATGGAGCATGATAAGGCAATTGTTTTTGGGAAGCCAGTGAATTTGCAATTTATCCAGTCAGGTCATTATTGTATCCTCTTAACAAAACCCGATATTTCTAGTCAGAGTGTTAGAGAAGTATTGATGGCATCAGGTGTTATGACGCAGAGATAAAAAGCAAATTCTCAAACTTACACAGACATTTTGCTCACCCTTGTCAGAGATTTAAAACCCTACGAAAGATGCAGGTGTGATTGATGGAGAGTATATAAGATTAATAGAAGAGATTAGTGAAAAGTGAGATTTGTTAGAAGTATCAGAGGACACCATCACGTCCTATTGTCAGCCTTCCATTGACACAAGGTAGTTGCCATCGATTTAAAGGTATGGGACATAAACAAGAATATTTTCATTCTACATTTTATAGATCTAGCAATTAGATTTAGTATTTCTACAATAATAGTAAGGACAAAACAGTGATTATAGACAAAATTAAGGAGAAATGGATAGGGACTGGGCTTGGGGCACCAGCTAAGTTTCTGACTGATAATGGAGGGCAATTTGCCAATGACGAGTTCAGGGATATGTGTGAAAACATGAACATTATGGTTATGAATACTTCAGCTGAAAGTCCTTTCAACAATGGGCTTTGTGAAAGGAATTACGCAGTGGTTGATATGTCACGTAAAATCTTGGCTGACCAGCCAAACTGCAAGTTGACAACTGCCCTGGGCGGTTCATGTGAAGAATTCACTTCAGGTAGTTGCAGGATGTAGTTCCTATGGTCTATGGGCAGAATCCCAAATTGCCTTCTGTACTGTGTGACAGTCCTCCTGCTCGAGAAGGAACTACAATTAGTTCCATTCTTTTCTACACATTTGAATGCTTTACATACAGGGAGATGGGCTTTCATCAAGGCTGAGGTCTGAGAAAACTTGTGGAGCTCTGAGGCATCGTATAAGGCCATCTGAGGTGGAATTTAGTTCAGGAGATTTGGTCTATTATAAAAGAGAGGACCATAGGGAATGGAAGGGCCCTGGTAAGGTAATCGGTCAGGATGGTAAGACAGTAGTTATCAAGCATAGAAATCAAACTGTTAAGGTTCATTCTTCACGATTATTCGGGGTTGATTACAAACTCTCAGAATCTGAGCAGCTGATCGAGGGAGAAGAGGCACCTTGTACCTCGAATACTCATTGTTTTGTGATGAAGGTCCTGAGGCACAGGTAGATCAAGAGTTGGATAGTAATGTAACCGATCATGATGCTCAGGACAGAGCTATCACATCCAAAGGCCAATTGTCTCGAGTAGGTACTCGGGTGACAGATATTTCAGAGGGGTCTGATAAATGGAGGGATGCGACAATTGTGGGGCATGCAGGAAAATCTACAGGCAAGTTTAAATATTGGTTAAATGTTCAAGATAATGGCCAAGAAGCCAGAGACATGGACTGGCAGAATGGGGTGAAAAAGTGGAAGGTATGAAAGCGCAGTGCAAGTTTTGATAGTGGGTCAGGAAGTGACTCTAGCGTAAGGAAGCAATTACGTACTGGAGAAAGAACTTCCGATTAAAATGCAAGGGAGATCTTCTAGCAGTAGTTCCAAAAGACATCAAAGGGCTAATAGAGGCTGTAGTACGAACAGATTCCACAATGAAATGAAGGCTGGAGGGCAGTCTCGGAATAGAATTTAAAGAAACATTTAACGAAGTACAGAGCGAGTATATACCCGAGAGGAAAAATCTCCACTTCACAGAAAAAACAGCCATGGACAACTAAAGAGATTAGGGATAGCATAAAACAAAAAGAAACGGCTTACAAAAATGCAAAACGCAACACAGATCCGGCCGAATGGGATCGATACAAAGACCAGCAAAGGGTCACAAAGCAACTTATAAGAGCTACTAAAAGAGATTATGAAAGGAAACTTGCAAGGGACATCAAAATCAATAAAAGATTTTATAGTTACATAAAGGGAAAGTGGATGGTCAAGAGCAATGTAGGCCCACTAAAAGCTGAAAATGGAGATATTGTCATTGAGAATGGGGAAATGGCAGACATGTTGAACAATTACTTTGCCTCAGTATTTACAGTTGAAAAGGAGGATAACTTGCCGGAAGTCCCGAAAATATTAATAGCCAATAGGGGACAGGGACTTAATACAATTAATGTAAGTAAAACACCAGTAACAAGGAAATTAATGGAACTAAAGAGTGAGAAATCCCCAGGACCTGACGGTTTTCGTCCGAGGGTGTTAAAGGAAGTAGGGGAGCACATTGTAGATGCCCTAACTATAGTCTTTCGAGTTCCCTAGATTCAGGAGTGGTCCCTCTGGATTGGAAAGTTGCACGTCACCCCACTTTTCAAGAAGGGTGAAAGGGGGAACCAAGGAAATTACAGACCAGTTAGCCTGACATCTGTGGTGGGGAAGTTACTGGAGTCTACAATCAAGGATAGGGTGACTGAACACCTCGGAAAACTTCAGTTAATCAAGGACAGTCAGCATGGATTCATGACGGGAAGGTCATGCTTGACAAATCTCATTGAATTTTTTGAAGAGGTGACTAAGGTGACAGGGGAGTGTCTATGGATGTTATTTATATGGAATTCCAGAAGTCATTTGATAAAGTCCCACATAAGAGACTGTTAACTAAGGTAGAAGCCCATGGAGTTGAGGGAAAATTATTGACATGGTAAGGAAGTTGGTTGAGTGGTAGGCGACAGAGAGTGGGGATAATGGGTAAGTACTCCGATTGGCAGGACGTAACTAGTGGTGTCCCGCAGGGATCTGTGTTGGGGCCTCAATTATTCACATTATTCATTATCAACTTGGATGATGGGATAGTAAGTCATATATTCAAATTTGCTGATAATACAAAGTTAGGCAGCATTGTAGACAGTCTAGATGATAGCATAAAATTGCAAAGAGATATTGACAGACTAGGTGAGTGGGCAAAACTGTGGCAGATGTATTTCAATGCGGGCAAGTGTGAGGTTATCCATTTTGGACCAAAAAAGGGTACAGCAGGGTACTTTCTATATGGGAAGAGGTTAAGTAGAGTGGATGTCCAAAGAGACTTGGGGATTCAGGTGCATAGACCTTTAAAATGCCACGAGCAAGTGCAGAAAATAATCAAAAAGGCTAATGGAATGCTAGCCTTTATATCTAGAGGATTGCAGTATAAAGATACAGAGGTTATTTTTTTATTTTTATTTAGAGATGCAGCACTGAAACAGGCCCTTCAGCCCACCGAGTCTGTGCCGATCAACAACCACCCATTTATACTAATCCTACATTAACCCTGTATTCCCTACCACATCCTCACCATTCTCCTACCACCTACCTACACTAGGGGCAATTTACAATGGCCAATTTACCTATCAACCTGCAAGTCTTTGGCTGTGGGAGGAAACCGGAGCACCCGGAGGAAACCCACAGGGAGAACTTGCAAACTCCGCACAGGCAGTACCCAGAACTGAACTCGGATCGCTGGAGCTGTGAGGCTGCAGTGCTAACCACTGTGCTGTTATGCTGCAGCTGTACAAAACCCTGGTTAGACCCCATTTGGAGTACTGTGAGCAGTTCTGGGCACCACACCTTAGGAAGGATATATTGGCCTTGGAGGGAGTGCAACGTAGGTTTACAAGAATGATACCTGGACTACAGGGGTTAAGTTACGAGGAGAGATTACACAAATTTGGCCTGTTTTCGCTAGAATTTAGAAGGTTAAGGGTGATCTGATTGAAGTCTTCAAGATATTAACAGGAAAAGACAGGCTAGATAAAGATAAACTATTTCCACTGGTTGGAGATTCTAAAACTAGGGGGCATAGTCTAAAAATTAGGACCAGTCCGTTCAGGAGAGATGTTAGGAAGCACTTCTTCACACAAAGGGTGGTAGAGGTTTGGAACTCTCTCCAACAAACAGCAGTTGTAGCTAGAACAGTTGTTAATTTTAAATCTGAGATAGATAGATTTTTGTTAAGCAAAGATATTAAGGGATATGGGCCAAAGGCAAGTATATGGAGTTAGGCTGCGGATCAGCCATGATCTCATTGAATGGCGGGACAGGCTCGAGGGGCTGAATGGCCTACTCCTGTTCCTATGTTCCTAACTAGAAGCAGAAGTCCTCATGATCATGAAGTTTTAGTGGCTGCCAATAAACTTAAGGATAAACTAATAAGAGAAGCAAAACAGAAAGAATTCGAGAGTTGGAGAGAGTTTGCAGTCTATTCTGAGGTTCCAGACAGAGGACAGCCGGCCTGGTCACATAGATGGAATTGTGCTGAAAAAGTCCTTCCCGATGGAACTTATAAGGCTAAAGCGAGGTTATTTGCGAGGGGTTTTGAAGAGTGACTGGGTGATACTGATGTTAGAATGGACTCTCCTACAGCTGGAAAAGTAATCTTGAAAATCGTTTTCGCTCTTTTGGCCACATATTCATGTAGATCCATTGACATAAAAGTTGCATTTCTGCAAGGTGATACACTTCTCTCTGAAAAGTATCATCATTGTTTTCAGAGTATAAGTTCAAGGGACTCTCAGCGCTGCTTGTCTGCAGTGAGGGCTGCTGGAGGGCACAGAGTATTAAGAAGGGAGTTTGGTTTTTGACGGAGTTCGGTAAGGAGGGGAACATAAATCAAGAACATTTACAGTGGGAGTTTGGTGTGTGATGGAGGGGCTCCTTTCTTTCTTCTACCTTTTTTCAGCCTCCAGTAGCTGCCTCTCTCTTCGGTACAGGGGAAGAAGTTGATTAGTGAGTAATTGGGAAGTTATTTTACTTCTCATTGTCACATGTTTTTAAAGTTATGTTATGGCAGGTCAGCTTAGCCAAGTGGAATGTACGTCCTGCGGTATGTGGGAAGTCATGGATGCACCATGTATCCGAGACAAACACATCTGCAGGAAGTGTCACCGGCTGCAGAATCTTGAGCTCCGGGTTTCAGAACTCGAGCGGCGGCTGGAGTCACTGTTCTGCATCCGCAAGGCAGAGGACTACATGGATAGCACGTTTAGGAGGTGGTTACACTGTAGGTTACGAACATGCAGGCAGAGGGGGATTGGGTGACTGCCAGGCAGTCTAAGAGAACCAGGCAGCGAATGCAGGAGTCCTGAGTCTATCCTGCTTGCTAATCGGTTTTCCATTTTGGTTACTGGTGAGGGCGATAGTTCCTCGGGGGAGTGCATCCAGAGTAAAGTCTGTGGCAACATGGGTGACACAGCTGCACAGGAAGGGAGGAAGAAGAGTGGAAAAAGAGTGGAAGAGCAATAGTGACAGGGGATCAGACAGGCGTTTCTGCGGCAGTAAACGTGACTCCAGGATGGTGTGTTGCCTCCCTGGTGCCAGGGTCAATTATGTCACTGAGTGACTGCAAGACATCCTTCTGGGGGACAGTGAACAGCCAGAGGTCTTGGTCCACACTGGGTACCAATGACATAGGTAGGAAGGAAATTAAAAAACAGGACCTCCAAAGCAGTAATCTCAGGATTATTCCCAGCGCCACTCCTAGTGAACATAGGAATAGGAGGATTGATCGATTGAATACGTGGCTGGAGAATTGATGTAGGAGGGAGGACACCAGATTTCTGAGGCATTGGGACCTATTTCTGGGGCAGGTGGGACCTGTACAAGATGGACTGGCTATACCTTAACAGGACCAGAACCAAAATTCTTGCAGGAAGACTTGCTAGTGTTTTTGGGGAGGGTTTAAACTAGCTTGTCGGGGGGATGGGAACCTGAGGGGTAGCTCAAATTGGAAGGAAGTAAAGCTGGTAACAGGAAGTAGAAGAGTAGCAAGTGACATTAGAAGGCAGGCAAAACAAAGGTGAGCATCAACTAGGCTTAGAATGAATAATGTCATCCAACATGCTTAAGGGTACTCTACCTGAATGCACGCAGCATTTGCAAAAAGGTAGATGATTTAAAGGCCCAAATAGAGGTAATTGGGTATGATCTAATTGTCATAACGAAAACGTGGCTACAGGGTGACCAAGACTGGGAACTGAATATTCAAGGATATTCGACTTTTAGAAAGGCTAGGCAAAAAGGAAAAGGTGGTGGTGTTGTGCTGACAATAAGGGATGGGATCAGTACATTCGTAAGGGAAGATGTCAGATCGGAAGAACATAATGTGGAATCTGTTTGGGTGGAGCTAAGAAACAGCAAGGGGCAGCAAACATTGGTAGGAGTTGTTTATAAGCTACCAAACAGTAGTGGTAGTCTGGGGCATGGTATTAATCAGGGGATTAGAGAAGCATGTGGCATGGGTAGTACAGTAATCATGGGTGACCTCAATCTACATATAGACTGGGTAAACCTAATAAGCCCTAATGCTGCACAGGATGAGTTTCTGGATTGTGTTAGGGATCGTTTTCTAGAGCAGTATGTTGAGGAACCGACCAGAGAACAGGCTAATTTAGATCTATTTTAGATCTAGCTTTATGGAATGAGAAAGGGCTAATTAACCTCGTAAAAGAACCTTTAGGGATGAGTGACCATAATATGATAGAATTTTACATTATGTTTGAAAGTGAGGTATTTCAATCTAAAGCCAGGGGTGTTAAATTTGAACAAAGGAAATTATGAAGGTATGAGGGGCAAAGTGGCCTAGGTGGATTGGGAAAATACATTAAAAGGTATGACAGTACATAGGCAATGGATAGTCTTTAAAGAAGTATTACATAGTTTACAGCTAGTATCCACTCCTTCAAGGCACAAAACCCCCAAAAGTAAAGGAAGTCAACCGCGGATAACAAAGGAAGCTAAGGATTGTAGAAGATTAAAAGAAAAGGCCTTTAAAGTTGCCAGAAATAGGAGCAAACCTGAGGATTGGGAGGATTTTAGAATACAGGAAAGGAGGACCAAGAAATTGATAGAGAGGGAGAACAGAGTATGAATGTAAGCTAGCAAAAAATATAAAAATGGACTGTAAAAGCTTCTACAAGTACGTAAAAAGGAAACGTTTGGCTAAGACAAAAGTGGGTCCATTACAGGCAGAGGCAGGAGAATTTATAATGGGGAATAGAGAAATGGCAGAGAAACTAAATGATTACTTTGTCACTGTCTTCACTGAGGAAACTACAAGAAATCTCCCAGAATTAGAGATCCAAGGGATTAGGGAGAATGAGGAATTGAAGGAAATTAGTATTAGTAAGAATTAATGGGGCTGAAGGTTGATATACTCCAAGACCTGATATTCTCCATCCCAGAGTGTTGAAAGAGGTAGCTATAGAGATAGTGAATGCATTGGTGATAATCTTCCAAAATCCTATGGATTCTGGAACGGTTTCTGAAGATTGGAAGATATGATGGCGACGTTTAAGAGACATCTTGACAAATACATGAATAGGAAGGGAATAGAGGGATACGGGCCCCGGAAGTGCAGAAGGTGTTAGTTTAGGCAGACATCAAGATCGGCGCAGGCTTGGAGGGCCGAATGGCCTGTTCCTGTGCTGTACTGGTCTTTGTTCTTTGTTCTCTGCCACACTGGCAGTTCCCTGGTGTGGCTCTCCAGTTCAAGAAGCACAGAAGGGTGCATCTGGCACAAGACTGAACCAAATCAAATGCAATCATGTTTCACTCTCCTCTTCCAAAACTACTCACCCCACCAGGATCATTCTGGAGATCGAGGATAACCCCAGTGTCTTTTCTGCACTGCTGGACACCCGCTCCCTGGCCTCCTCTATGCCTCACCCCCAATAAGAATAAGAACTCGGCCCCTTGAGCCTGCTCCACCATTCAATAAAATCATGGCTGATCTGATAGTGGCCTTAACTCCACTTTCCTGTCTGCTCCCCCAGAACACGAGACTCACCTATTCATCAAAAATCTGCATAACTCAGCCTTGAAAATACAAGTGTGAGCTGCTCATGGACGTCTTTTTCACCAACACCAAGACCCATTCAGCCGCCTCTGACCTCATTGTCTTGACAGCAAGCCAAACCTCCCTCAATGATGCCCAATATCTAACTGAATGGCAGGAATAGGCTCATTCGGACTGAGTGGCCTGCTCATGGTCTTAAAAAGGAGCTCTGTACATTTACACAGTAAATAGAGTCATAGAGTCAGACAGCATAGAAACAGGCTCTTCGGCCCATCGTGTCCATACCGACCATAATGCCTATCTATACAATCCCACCTGCCTGCATTAATTCCATATCCCTCTATGCCTTGCTCATTCAAGTACCTGTCCAGATGCCTCTTAAATGTCGCTACTGTTCCTGCCTCCACCACCTCCTCAGGCAGCTCATTCCAGGTACCCACTATTCTTTGTGTGAAAAATTTACCCCTTTCATCCCCTTTAAACCTCCTCCCTCTCACCTTAAATCTATGCCCTCTAGTTTTAGTCACCCCTACCATGGGAAACAGGCCAGCTATCTACCATATCTATGCCTCTCATAATTTTATATACCTCTATCATGTCCCCTCTCAGCCTCCTTCGCTCCAGGGAAAACAGACCCAGCCTATCCAATCTCTCTTTATAACTCAAGCCCTCCAAATCAGGCAACATCCTTGTGAATCTTTTCTGCACCCTCTCTAGCTTAATCACATCTTTCCTGTAGTGCGGTGACCAGAACTGCACACAGTACTCCAAATGCGGCCTAACCAACGTTACGTACAACTGAAACATGACGTCCCAACTCTTGTACCCAATGCCTCGGCCGATGAAGGCAAGCATGCCATATGCCTTCTTCACCACCCTGTCTACCTGTGTTGCCACTTTCAGGGAACTATGTACTTGCACCCCAAGGTCTGTCTGCTCAACAACACTCCCCAGGGCCCTGCCATTCACTGTATATGTCCTGCCCTGGTTTAACTTCCCAAAATGCATCACTTCGCACTTGTCTGCATTAAATTCCATTTGCCACTCCCTTGCCCACTTTCCCAGTTGATCTATATCCTGTTGTAGCCTTAGACAACCTTCTTCACTGTCCACTATACCACCAATTTTGGTGTCATCTACAAACTTACTAATCATGCCCCCTACATTCTCATCCAAGTCATTAATATATATGACAAACAACAGAGGGCCCAGCACCGATCCCTGCAGCATACCACTGGTCACCGGCCTCCAATCTGAAAAACAACCCCTCCACTACCACCCTCTGCCTCCTATCACCAAACCAATTTTGTATCCAATTGGCTAGCTCACCCGGGATCCCATGTGTTCGAACCTTCTGGACCAGCCTACCATGCAGGACCTTGTCAAAGACCTTGCTAAAGTCCACGTAGATAACGTCCACCGCCCTGCCCTCGTCAATCCTCATGGTCACCTCCTCAAAAAAACTCAATCAAATTCGGGAGACATGATTTCCCACACACAAAGCCATGCTGACTATCCCTAATCAGACCTTGCTTTTCCAAATGCATATAAATCCTGTCTCTCAGAATCCCTTCCAATAACTTTCCCACCACTGATGTAAGGCTCACCGGCCTGTAGTTCCCTGGCTTATCCCTGCTGCCCTTCTTAAATAAAGGCACAACATTAGCTATCCTCCAGTCTTCTGGTACCTCACCCGTGGCTAACGATGATACAAAAATTTCTGCCAGGGCCCCAGCAATCTCCTCCCTTGCTTCCCATAGCACCCTTCTATACTGTTAAAGAACATCTCATCAACTCAAAATCTATGCTCCACTTACCCACAACCCTATGTTTGAATTGCTCTAATCAGGTTTCTGTCCTGCAACAGCAGAGAAACAGCCCCAAAGTCACCAATGACATCCTTTATAATTGCGACCTTTGTGCACTCTCCTTCCTCAGGCCCCTCTGGGCCTGTTTGCCATTGGCAGAGTTGACCACACCAGTGCTAGCAGAAATTTAGCATTTCTAATGAACTGATTGCAAAACAGATAGTGGACAGTTTGAGAATAAATACAAACCGCAAATGCGACACTCCTCGTTTCGTGAAACAGTAAAGACTAAAGATTGCCGGAATTACTATCTTCAGAGACTCTAACAACCTGGAGCTTGGATCATTCCCAACCACACAGACCTAGAAGGGAAAGAGCAGAAACACAAGGTGATAATTCTGTAATTTAACAACTTGCATTTATATACTGCCTTCAACATAATAAAATGTCCCAAAACACTTGTTAGGAGACAGCGACGAGTGACTCGCTGGGTCCTTCGGAGGATGCCAAGAGAGGCACAGAGAGAAGCTGTAGGATAATTTATGAGGGAGTCAAATCAGGAAACGTGGCAGCAGAGTAGGAAAGATGATGCTTACTGGGGGATAGGGGTTTGTGAAGATAAAGTACCCAAAGGAGAAGAAATGAAAGGAGACATGATGTCGGGAAGGATAAAGAGATAAGACGAGAAAAGGAGATAAAATAATGGACTCTAGTCCGGAGCGGCAGCCAAAACACACACACACACAAATGGGCACTTGGTAACTAAGCTACCTAGGTTACGGTCAGTGAGCAGATGATATCCAGGTGCTGAGATAGGTGAGATAGATGACAGCAGAGGATTGAGATGTGAATTTCACTTGGAGTTGAGGGGAACGATCCAGTTGTCATGGTCCACGTAGGTACCAACGACATAGTTAGGACTAGGCAAAAAGGTTCTGCTGAGGGACTATGAGCAGCTCGGGGCTAAATTAAAAAGCGGAACCACAAAGATAATAATCTCCGGATTACTACCTGAGCCACGTGCAAATTGGCATCGGGTAAATAAGATTAGAGGGGTAAATGTGTGGCTCACAAATGGTGTGGGAGAAATGGGTTCCGATTCATGGGACACTGGCACCAGTACTGGGGAAAAGAAGAGAGCTGTTCCGTTGGGATGGGCTTCACTTGAACCATGCTGGGACCAGTGTCCTGGCGAATCATATAACTAGGGTTGTAGATAAGGCTTTCAACGAAATAGCTGGGGGGGTGGGGGAAGCAGGGTTCGATTGAAGGGAAGTTCAAAAAGTCGAAAAGTAACGAGAGAGCAGAGCTACAGGATAGTGAAGGGGTATACATTAATCAGAGTGTGACAGGTAGGGACAGAGAATACAAGCATAAGAGTACAGCAGAAATTTGAACCAGAGTAGGTAAAAATGGTAACAAGTCAAAGCTTAAGGCTCTTTATCTGAATGCACATAGCATTTGTAACAAGATAGATGAGCTGGCGGCACAAATAGAAATAAATGAGTATGATTTGATAGCCATCACAAAGACAGGGTTGCAGGATGACCAGGACTGGAAACTCAATGTTCAAGGATATTCGACGTTCTGGAAGAATAGGCAGAAAGGAAAAGGAGGTGGGGTAGCTTTGTTATTAAAGGAAGAGATCAGTGCAGTTGTGAGTAATGATATAGGTGTAATAGATCGTGATGTAGAATCAGTTTGGGTGCAAATAAGGAATAGCAAGGGAAAGAAATCACGGGTGGAAGTGATCGAAAGGCCCCCGAAGAGTTGTCTCTCTGTAGGTCAAAGTATTAATCAGGAAATAATGGAGGCGTGTAAGAAGGGCATTACAATTATCATGGGTGATTTTAATCTGCATACAGACTGGACAAATCAAATTGTCAAGGGTAAGATGGAAGACGAATTTGTAGAGTACATCAGGGATTGTTTCTTCGAACAATACGTTGCAGAACCTACCCAGGAACAGGCTATTTTAGATTTGGTAATGTGTAATGAGGTAGGATTAATAAGAGATCTCGTAGTTAAGGATCTTCTAGGGGAAAGCGATCATAACATGGTAGAATCTCAAATTCAGTTTAAGGGTGAGCAACTCGGGTCTCAAACCAGTGTCTTCAACTAAACAAGGACAATTACAGAGGTATGACGAAAGTTGTCTAAAGCGGGCTGGGAAAATAGACTAAAGGCAAAGTCAGTAAATGAGCAGTGGCAAACTTTTAAGCAGATATTTCATAACACTCAGCAAACATTTATTCCGGTCAGAAAGGACTCTATGAGAACGATGAACCACCCGTGGATAACAAAGGAAGTTAAGGAGAATATCAAATCAAAAACAAAGGCAAAAGCTAGTGGTAGGCCAGAGAATTGTGAATTTAAAAAAAAAACAGCAGCAGATGACTAAAAAACTAATAAAGAGGGAGAAAATTGATTATGAGAGTAAATTGGCAAGAAATATAAAAACAGCAAGAGCTTCTACAGGTATATAAAAAGGGAGAGAGTAGCTAAAGTAAGTGTGGGACCCTGAGAGGATGAGACTGGGGAATTAATAACAGGGAAATGGCAGTTAATTTAAACCAATATTTTGCATCAGTCTTCACGGTGGAGGACACTATAAACCTCCCAACAATAGATGAGCCAGGTGTAAATGGGAGGGAGGAACTTATAAAAATCTCTATCATGAGGGAAAAGGCGCTGGACAAACTGATGAGACTAAAGGTAGACAAGTCACCAGGACCCGATGGCCTGCATCCAAGGGTTTTAAAACAAGTGGCTGCAGAGACAGTGGAGGCATTGGTCATAATATACCAAAACTCACTGGATCCCGGTAAGGTACCAGCGGATTGGAAAACCGCTAATGTGACACCCCTATTCAAGAAAGGAAGGAGACAGAAAACAGGAAACTACAGACCAGTTAGCTTAACATCTGTCATTGGGAAAATGCTAGAACCCATTATTAAAGAAGAAATAACAGGACATTTCGAAAAACATAATGCAATCAAACAAACAGAGTCAACATGGTTTTATGAAAGGGAAATCACGTTTGACAAATTTGTTAGAGCTCTTTGAGGATATAACAAGCAAAGTGGATAAAGGGGAACCGGTAGATGTCGTGTATTTGGATTTTCAGATGGCGTTCGATAAGGTGCCACATAAAAGGTTATTGTACACAATAAGAGCTCAGGGTATTGGGGGTAATGTGTTGGCATGGATTGAGGATTGGCTAACACACAGAAGACAGAGTCGGGATTAATGGATCTTTTTCAGGTTGGAAAGCCGTAACTAGTGGGGTGCCACAAGGATCAGTCCTAGTGCCTCAACTATTTACTAACTATTATTAATGACTTAGAGGAAGGGACAGAGTGTAGTGTAGTGTGCCCAAATTTGCTGGCGATACAAAAATAGGAGGGAGGGCATGTGATGAGGACACAAAGAATCTGCAAAGGGATATAGATAGGTTAAATGAGTGAGCAAAAACTTGGCAGATGGAGTTCAATGTAGGAAAGTGTGAAGTCATCCACCTTGGTAGGAAGAATAAAAAAGCAGATTATTTAGATGCAAAAAGACTACAAAATACTGCAGTACAGAGGGATCTGGGTGTTCTTGTGCATGAAACACAAAGTTAGCATGCAGGTGCAGCAAGTAATTAGGAAGGCAAATGGAATTTTGGCCTTTATTGCTAGGGGGTTAGAGTTTTAAAAATAGGGAAGTCTTGTCACAACTGTACAGGGTGTTGGTGAGGCCACACCTGGAGTACCGCGTACAGTTTTAGTCCCCATACTTAAGGATATACTAGCAGGATATACTACCATTCTCCAACACAGAATTCCTCAAGGCGGCCATCATCCCCAGCATATACACCCTACTAAGCCAGCGGCGCCTGAGATGGCTTGGCCACGTGAGCCGCATGGAAGATGGCAGGATCCCCAAGTACACATTGTACAGCGAGCTTGTCACTGGTACCAGACCCACCGGCCGTCCATGTCTCCGCTTTAAAGACGTCTGCAAACGCGACATGAAGTCCTGTGACATTGATCACAAGTTGTGGGAGTCAGTTGCCAGTGATCGCCAGAGCTGGCGGGCAACCATAAAGGCGGGGCTAAAGTGTGGCGAGTCGAAGAGACTTAGCAGTTGGCAGGAAAAAAGACAGAAAGAGAGAGCCAACTGTGGAACAGCCCCAACAACCAATTTTATTTGCAGCACCTGTGGAAGAGTCTGTCACTCTAGAATTGGCCTTTATAGCCACTCCAGGCGCTGCTTCACAAACCACTGACCACCTCCAGGCGCTTACCCATTGTCTCCCGAGACAAGGAGGCCAAAGATGACTAGCAGTGGAGGCAGTTCAGTAAAGGTTCACTAGGCTGATTCCTGGGATGAAGGGGTTGTCTTATCAAGAACAGCTAAACAGGTTCGGCCTTTATTCATTGGAGTTTAGAAGAATGAGGGGTGATCTTATTGAAACGTACAAGATTCTAAGGGGGCTTGACAGGTAGATGTTGACAATATGTTTCCACTGGTGGGGGAATCTCAAACTAGGGGACATAATTACAGAATAAGGAGGCACACATTTAAAACTGAGATGCGAAGAAATTTCTTCTCTCAGAGGGCGGTGAATCTCTGGAATTCTCTTCCTCAGAGTTGTGGAGGCTAAATCACTCAATGTATTTGAGGAGGTAGATAGATTTTTGAAATCTCGGGGAATCTAAGGTTATGCGGAACAGGCCCAAAAGAGGAGTTCAGGCCTGGGACAGATCAGCCATGGTCTTATTGAATGGTGGGGCAGGCTTGAGGGGCTGAATGGCCTACTCCTGCTCCTATTTCTTATGTTACGTTCCAATAGTTAAAATTCTTCCCAAGGCAAGATTGAAAGAGCTGCTGATGACTGGACTTCCACATGGGGATGGCTTCCCCGGAATCACAATTGGTGAACATAAAAGTTGAAGTGGAACTCCCATAGTTTTAATTGTTAAAAGTCGATAAGTCAGAGCAGCAGTGGGGAGTCGTTCTTTGAAACACCATCATTCCAGCTGCCAGTATAAAGGGCTGTTGGGTGATACGACAGAAAAATCAAGGAGAAAAGGAGTGTGGTCTCCTCTGATCAGATTCACTTTGATTGGGAGGCAAATACTCACCTCCCTCGGGCATGAATCGATATTTTTTCTGACACTAAGATCCAAAGATAACGTCGGGTCTTCTGCAATGACTGAGTCAAATTGTGCAGCTGATAATTTTATAATTTCCCCATAAATACATTAGATTTTTTTTTGTTAATTGATATTCCTTTCTTCGGAGCCAGGATGAGTAATTAATTAGTAATTTCCTCAGATCACACTGACGCACGCTAATGCACACTGGGACACAGTGACCAGCAGCAGGGCGATGCCAGGACGCTAATACACGGCCAGTATTTCCGTCCCACAAAGCACCACAGCGACTGTTATTCAGGGATGTGGGAAGTGCCTTGAATAGAGTTGGTGTCTCTCTGTCTATTACAATATAGAGAGTTATGACAGTGCTATGTTTCCCATTGGGGCAGCTGCATACATACAAACTGTGGCAAGTGGTTACCCCCCACAATCCCCAAGAGTCTGAATGGCAATATGGTGTCAGCCAATCACCATCAGCATCGTGTCTGAGGCAATATCAAAGTGGTAACTGGAAAGTGCTGACTCCTGAACTGTTCAGATCAAACCCTAGAGAGAGAAACTTGGACATGAGGTTGCAACTCAATCACATTCCCTGCGGCCTCTCACCTGCAAACTACGAATTCACCGCCTTCACGGAGCTCAGAACAAACCCTTCCCACACATTTCCTGTGAACTTTTAATAAAGGATTTTTTGTTTCCTCAACCATCAGCTTGCTTGAACATGTTAATGCCCTTGAGTCATTCTCTTCATCAACAATCATATCCTGACATATGGAATATACATTAAATATTCAAAGGACACAATGTACGTCAGTTACATCAGATGTGTAAGTACACGTCCAATCTGGGTTAGAAAGGAAACCATAAAGTACAATTTCTATCAAATCAGGATAACTTTAAATCATTCCATTTACAACCAGAGCCTTCAAAGGAAAATTACATCTATCACATATACAATCTCACAAGAACTGCTTATAAAAGTTCTGTAGAATATGCTGAAATATTCAAAGGCTAACAAAACTCAAAAATATGCATCTATTCTTGTATCTCTCAACACCAGATGTTACCTCAGTGCCAGCAGCAAGGGCACTTCCAAACCTTAAACTTCACATGTTCCCACCCCACACCCTTCCTCTCCGTTCCCGTCCCACACCCTTCCTCCCCGTTCCCGCCCCACACCCTTCCTTTTCATTCCAACTCCACACCCTTCCTTCCCATTCCAACCCCATATCCTTCCACCCATTCCTAACTCAAATTTTGTAGCGAGTGCCTGTTCCCTGTATCCAATTGTCTGTCTGAAAAATAAGCAGTGTGTTCTCTAATCTCACTTGGTAAGAAAGATTCAGGAAACAATTTGTCGCAGCTAGCTCATCCTTCTGTGGAAACCCCTGCCCTTTGACCAGCTTGTACCATGTCCTGCAGTCATAGCTTAATTTCAAATACGGCACAGGATTAGCTTTTGCTATTTCACTGTATGTTCCATAAAGACCCCTCTCGTTCGACTCCTTTCCTCTTAACTCAGCAAAAACTTGACCTTTTTCTGCACCACTTCCCTTGTGCTCCAGTGAGCAGCAATGATCGCTGTACTCAAACTGCAGCTGTCCAAAGCACTGTACAGCTTTCATACACCATCTCAGAATTATACTCCATGATCTAACAATACAGCTTGACATTGTGTTCGATTTTGTACCTGTGCCCTTTAGATCCACACACACAGCCACATAAAATAGCCTACTACATCATTCACACGCCTCAGCACTACCAAGTCTTGTATCAAGCCCTCATGAATTTTCTAGTGTGCAATGAAAACACCTAGATTATCAAGGCAATTCACTCTACATGACTGAATGAACCTTGTCTCTTGCTTCCTTTAAGCTACCATTTTAACTTGATTATCAGTGCTTGTGTAACTTCCACAATTATAAGGACAAGAGAACAGGAAATAGAATTAGCTGCAAATGCTGTTCAAGCTAAGTAGCTGGTAGGAGCAAAATGCTGAAGATGCTGGAAATCTGAAATAAAAACAAAAAATGCTGTACTCAGCAGGTCTGGCAGCATCTGTGGAGAGAGCAGAGTGAGGCCGAAGGCCTGTTTCTGTGCTGTGTAACACTATGACTCTATGAGAGTTAACGTTTCAGGTCAGTGATCTTTCATCAGAACTGTTCTTCCGTTTGAAGAGTTCTGAAGAAGGGTCACTGACCTGAAACGTTAACTCTGCTTCTCTCTCCACAGATGCTGCCAGACCAGCTGAGTATTTCCAGTATTTTTAGCTTTTATTATAGCTGGTAAGAGCCTTGTGTTGGACAGATGCTGCATAGCCTAATCCCCCTGGCTAACAGACACACTCTCTCCAGGAACAGGGCCCTGAGCAGAGATGATCTGAGAAACAAACATCCCAGGCTTACCTTATATACATCCTCCACACATCTGGTCAGCTCCAGCTCTCCCACAATCACTGTTCCCACCTGTCCAGAACGCTCAGCCGTCTCTGAAAGAAAGGGAGGGAGCACATAGGAGAAAGAGTAGGACATTCAGTCCATTGAGCCTACTCTGTCATTCAATTAGATCATGGCTGATCATTACCTCAACGCCACTTTCCCGCGTTGTCCCCACATCACTTGATCTTATTAGCATCCAAATATCCATCGATTTCTGTCTTGAACATGCTCAATGATTAAGCTTCCACAGTCCTCTGAGGTAGAGAATTCCAAAGATTCACTATCCTCTGAGTGAAGAAATTCCTCCTCATCTCAGTCCTAAATGGCTTGCCCCTTATTCTGAGACTATGTCCCCTGGGAAACATCCTATCTACATCCACCCTGTCACACCCTATAGAATTTTGTAAGTTTCAATGAGATCACCTCTCATTCTTCAAAACGCTAGAGTTTCCTCAATCTCTCCTCAATGGACAATCCCGCCACCCCAGGGATTAGTCTAGTGAACCTCTACGGCACAGAGTTGAATTGTATGCAGAGGTGGCTAGTCTAGCCCCAACAGCAGGGAAATCCA
This sequence comes from Heterodontus francisci, assembly GCF_036365525.1. Lineage (NCBI taxonomy): Eukaryota > Metazoa > Chordata > Chondrichthyes > Heterodontiformes > Heterodontidae > Heterodontus > Heterodontus francisci. The sequence goes on from NC_090387.1 coordinate 1,087,861, forward strand.
GTGGGAACTGAAGGATGCATCACAAGGATCAACTCTGAGCTTCCCACTGTTTAATAGCAAAAAAGTCAGTATTAAATGAGCAGGAAACAGAGGAAGGAAGAATCAAGACTCCAGTCTAGTTTTCTTTTTCTGCAAGTCTCCCACTCTCCTCCACCACTTCCCACCTGTGTTCCCCTCACCCACTTGCTTCCCCGTTTCTCCCGCTCCCTGCATTCTGTCCAATGGAGATAAGAACCAGAGGATAAAGAATTCCATTTCAGTAAACTGACTGAACCTTTTACATGTAATTGTGGTTGCTTGCTAAGCCTCATTAATGGGTTCTTGGCAAAAGATGTGGCTGTGCTAATGGGCCACGCTAATGAAATCCTACTGAAGAAATTCACCCACAGGGAACTGGAAGTAATAAGCATTTCTCAACCACGTTATTAAAACAAATCAAGCCCATAAGATTAATAGCCTCGTAAGACTGACAAATACACCCTTGGCAGAGAAAGTGAACAGGCAATAACATAAAAGCAATTCTTTAAAATCTCTAACTGACTCAGGTTAAACTGTTTGATTTGGAACATCACAAAGCAACAGCAACCCTACTGCCTGTTTCATATTTCACCAAACAGTCCCTCTCACTACAATCATTTCCCTCCCCACAACCCTCACACTATCCCTCAATCACTGCCCCATCCCCAGATTCCCCCCAAACAATCCTCAAATCACTGCCCCACCCCCAGAATCTCCCCAATAATCCCTCATACTCTGCCCATTCCCATACCCCTTCCCCACCCACCCCTCAGACCTCCCTCCACACAATCCCCCATCACTTCCTCATCCAAACCCTCATTCCAGATCCCCACAGAACCCTGAATCTCTACCTCCATCATTACTTGTCCCCAAGTGCGCACCCTGGCCTCCCCACACACAAGCACAAGTGCAAAGGGAAGATTTCCATCCAGATTAATGTCCAGTGACTGCTGCTGGAAAACGTGCAAGAGTAAGTGTGTATGCACTTGTGCAAGGATAGAGACAGGACGGAGCATTGCAATATTAACCCTCTACGGCACTCACTGTCTAGAGCCACATACACAGAATGGACACTTGGGTGAGGTGCCAGAGGTCACTAGGTGCGCAAAGAACTTGTACCCCAGTAAGCAACCGTGCATTCTAGAGGGAAAGAACATTGCAGGGAAATTGCAATCACAATGTTTAGTCCTCAACTGTATCAATTTAAAATACAATGTATGAGGAATTGAATGCTTGGCTGCTTCAAGACAAATCAAGCTCCCGGCTGAGAAAGGAATGGAGTTCTCTTACCAAGAGCCTCGCCCTCACAAATTTATAAACGTGCCTGGACTGGGGCTGAACAGGAAGAAACCTCAATTTTGAATCTTTCTTTGTTCAACTTTTCAGGATGTCAACAGCTGAAAGATTAACGGAACCTCCACCACAGCACCTCAAAGGAAAGGGATGGGAGAGACTGGGCGACGCTGTCAAAGTCGGACTGAACCTACCCCAGGCTAATGAATGAAATTCTCCTCTCCCCACCAAGTGAGATTGGAGCAGCTTGGGACTCTGATTCAGAAAGGCTACAAGGATTGCTGATGTGGGGCATGGAAACATCACACTGGTGCAGAAAGCAAAATACTGCAGAGACTGCAAATCTGAGTTAAAAATAGACAATCGACAGGTCAGATAGTATCTGGACACCAGTTCAGACAAACGACCATCGATCAGATATGTTACTACGTTTCCCTCTGCACAGAAGCTGCCTGACCAAGAGTGTTTCCAGCACTCTCTTAATTTCACACTTCTGCAAGTCTGTGTGCTCCATTACCAAATTCAACAACCTTTACAGAGAGTCTATAGAAAGAAATAGGCCATTCGGCCCAACTGGACTATGCCAGCATTTATTCTCCACACAAGCTTCCTCCCACCTCACTCCATCAACATATCCTTCTATTCCTTTCTCCCTCCTGTGATTATCTAGTTTCCCCTTAAATGTAATATCAATGCTATTTGCCTCAACCACTCCCTGTGGTAGCGTGTTTCATAGTCTCAGGGCTCTTTAGTTTCCCCTGAATTCCCTATTGGATTTATTAGGGACCATCTTACATTTATGACCTCTAGTTTTCGTCTCCCCCACATGGAAGTATCTTCTCTACGTGTAACCTATCAAAATCCCTTCATAATTTTCAAGACCTCTGTCGGGTCCCTTCAGCTTTCTCTTTTCTAGAAAAAAGATCCACAGTCGGTTCAATCTTTTCTGATTGTTATAACCTCCGAGTTCTGGTATTATCTTTATGAATCGTTTTTGCACTTTCACCAGTGCCTCGATATCCTTTCTATAATATGGAGACCTGAACTGCTCACAGTTCTTAAAGTATGGTCTAAGGTCCTCTATATGATAAACATAACTTCTCTGCTTTTCAATTCTATCCCACTAGAAATGAACCCTGGTGCTCGGTTTGCTTGTTTTAATGACCTTATTACCTTGCACGTAGTAATTTCTATACCCCCAGATCCATCTGCTCCTCAACCCCATTTAGACACTTATTTTCCACAGTTATTATTTATTTACCTTGATAAGAGAGCAAAGTGCAGTAGTGGTAGTGTTGCTGTAAGTATGTTCTCAGCTACTAGAGTCTCATGCTATATCCTGGGCAGTATCAGGCAAGGTGAAGGTACTGGAGGAAAATCGGTACTGGCCTGCAGGAGACACATGCCAGCTGAGACAGAAGTGCATGAGGTAGGCAGGCACCTACTAGGTTGGAACAGTGGAGAGAGACCGGCACTATATGGATGTACCAGAGGGGAGAGGGTGCAGAGGAGATTTACCAGAATGGTTCCAGGGCTGGAGAATTTTAGTTATAAGGTTAGGTTGGAAAAGCTGGGTTTGTTTTCCTTAGAACGAAGGAGATTGAGGTGAGATTTAATAGAAGTGTACAAGATTATGACAGGGTCAGATAAGTTAGACAAAGAAAAACTATCCCCATTAACAAAGGGTACAAGGACTAGGGGACACAGATTGAAAGATGCAGGGGAAATATGAGGAAGCACTTTTTTTTTTACACAACAGATGGTAATGACCTGGAACTCGCTGCACACAAACATGATGGAAGCAAAGACGATCAATGACTTCAAGAGGAAGTTGGATGACTGGCTGAGAGAAATAGACTTGCAGGGCTACGGGGATCAAGCTGGAGAGTTGGACTGACTGCACAGCTCTGTAGATGGGCCGAATGGCCTCCTTCTGTGTCATAAATGACTCTGACTCTAAGAGGTTGTCCCAGGAAAATGCTATATTTTTTGAGTTGACATTAACCACCCCATGGTAATGTCTATAGTGTCAATCATTAACCTTTTGCAGATAACTGTACAATAGGCAATGTTAGGTTAATTTTAAGCATTTCCTGCCATTGTATTGGAATGGTTTCATTCAATGTGCTTGGCAGGGAGCTTAGCTAATCTTACACATAAGTTCCATAAACTGCTTACATTAAGAGTGGGGGGGGGGGGGGGGGGGGCGGGGCAGTGGAAAAGACAATTTTGTGCACTGTAACAATTGAGATTGGCAGCTCAGGAGGTTACATTCCCAGAGGGAGGGGTGACAGTATTCCTTTGTTCTTTCTCGCCCCCTTGCTCACCCTAGCTTCCAGCTCATGCTCATGGTCCCTGTAAGCTCTAGTATTGCGGCTAAAGGGTCATCCTCAAAAGGCCTGGTGTTTGTCTATCTCCATACCTCCAGTACCCAAACAGTTGATCAGCGGAGCAAGTAGAGGCCTCAGCAGGTAACTGTCCGTTAGCTCAGGCTGTTCCTTTACCATTGAGAGGAGAGTCGTCGTTGCCACTCTCTGAAACTGACGAGCCGTCAGTTTATCCCTGATGTGAAACAGTTCAAGAACCTGGTATGAAGCAGAAACAGGGCAGTGTCAGAAATAACATTGGATTCATTTCTGCTTTTAGGGTTCTAAAGAAGCGAGATAATATAGATCACAACAAGCTGTTTCACCTTGAACATAACAGTAGAAGAGGAAACAGCCTGTGCTTAAAGGAAGGAAAAAAAACATTAATCTGTGGAAACATTATTTCAGTGCGTGAGTGGTCAATCTATGGAACAGGCTTCTCAATTCACAGTTGGTAAAACGCTGCCAGTAACTCCTCATAGCAAGAGAGAATTCTAAAATCATTTACAGCACAAGAACAGATGAAATAAGAGATAAGATGATCATCGGATCCATCAGAGTTCACTCTAGCTTTGTCCCTCACCCACTCCAACCACATAACATTAACTCCTGTCCCTCACACAACCACAGGTAACACCCCAGGGATACCTGCCTACCATAAGGGGAAACTACACCTAGGTATACATGCCCAGCAGCTTGGTGATGGCCCCCCACCATAAGGGGGATTCCACCCCTAGGGATAATCACCCACTCTAAGGGGGATTCCAGCCCACAGATACCTTCCCATCGTAAGGGGGCTTCCCACCCAGGGATATCTGCCCATTATGAGGGGGATTCCAGCACAGGGATACCAGTCCACCGTAAGGGGGAGTATACGGCCCCAGAGATACCCGTCCACCATAAGGGGGATTCCTGCCCGGGGATACCAATTCACGTTTTCCTACTGTCCTGTTGTGAAGGCTTTCAGCAAAATTTCAAAATGAAAGTTGCTCTCAATGCAAACTCAGGGCCCACTGGTCTGCAACGAAGCACAGTCAGGGAGCAAAATGAACCATATTCCGCACCCCTCCTACACAGTGCACCTGTCCCCACTCTAAACAACCTACACAGACTGGGTAGAAAGCAATTTATCATTAATGTTCTCAGATTTTCACAATTTACTCAGTGCAGGAGCTGGGTCTCACCCAGATCATTAAATAACACTCTGCAACACTGTATTTGTCTCATGCTCCTGACTACCTGGCACCATGAGGATAAATCACTTTAAAACTAGTTCCCTCCCACTTCTGCTCCCCACTCTGTCCCCTCCCCATGTTGTCACACTCTCTCTCTCTCCCCGGCTTCCCCCGTGCAGGGAAGAAAGGTAGTGATCGTGGGAGGGAGCGGGTAGCAGGAGCAGAGGGGAGGAACTGGTGAGGCCGGGAGCGAGTGGCCCACAGGTAGGTTCGGTGGGGGGAAATGTAGCCTGGAGCGAGTGACTGAGGGGGGAAAAGTGGCAAGGCGAGGAGCAAGCAGACATTGCAGTACTTGATGACATTTTCGCGCACATGCGTGAATTAGTCCTGGCAACATGCGCAGCACCACACTGGCAGCAAGAGTCCATTCTGCACATCTGTGAATCTGGGAGCGCGCTGATGACGTTGGCACTGGGCTGCGTTGTCAGGAGTCACTTTGTATTTTGTTTAGTAACCTTTGACGTGGCACCTTGTCAAATGCCTTCTAGAAATTCAAGTACAACACATCCAAAGGTTGCCCTTTATCCATGTTGCTGGTTAGTCAAACACTATTTCCCTTTCACAAAACCATTTTTATAATGATGAAAGGTTGGGATAGGGTAGATGAAATCAGACTGTTTCCAATAGTTGAAGGGTCATCGATACAAGATTAAATGTAAGAGATTTAGAACAGAGGACAAACTTAACAGAGTTGAGAGGCTCTGAGATTCACTTGCAATGTTAGCGGTTGAGTTAGGAACCAGGCACATTCTAATCAGATTGGAGAGGTGGGTGAGGGGATAAAGGGATAGGGAAACAGTGCAGGTAAATCTAATTAGGTCTACTTGCTCCCAGGGAGGGTAAAAGCCAAAATAGGGCTGGTCGGACTGAAGGGCCTATTCTGTGTTGCAATGTCGGTGTATGTTAGTGTAGAACGCTGAGGCTGCACTATGTTGGATGACCAGGTCTAGAGCTCCATCTACTGGGAGATAGTAGTGGAGGGGAAGGGAGGCTGAGACGCTGGCAGCACCTCATTTAATGAAAAATCCTATTTAGAACATACAAACATACGAATTAAGAGGAGTAGGCCACTCGGCCCCTCGAGCCTGCTCTGCCATTCAACAAGATCATGGCTGATTTGATTGTAACCTCAAATCTACAATCCACGCATACCCCCCAATAACCTTTCACCCCCATGTTTATCAAGAATCTATCTACCGCTGCCTTAAAAATATTCAGACTCTGTTTTTTCAACCACCTTTTGAGGAAGCGAGTTCCAAAGACACTCAAACCTCAGAAAAAAATTCCTCATCTCTGTCTTAAATGGGTGACCCCTTATTTTTGAACAATGACCCTTAGATCTAGATTCTCCCACAAGAGGAAACATCCTTTCCACATCCACCTTGTCAACACCCCTCAGAATCGTATGTTTCAATCTTCCGAACTCCAGCAGACAGAAACATAGAAAATAGGAGTAGGCCATTCGGCCCTTTGAGCCTGTTCATTCATTCATTATGATCATGGCTGATCACCCAACTCAGTAACCTGTTCCCACTTTCCTACAAGCCTAGCCTGTCCAACCTTTCCTCATAAGACAACCGGCCCATTCCAGGTAGTAGTTGAATAAACCTTCCCTGAGCTGTTTCCAATGCATTTATATCCTTCCCTAAATAAGGAGACCAATATTGTACACAGTACTCCAGACGTGGTCTCACCAATGCCCTGTATAACTGAAGCATGACCTCCCTACTTTGGTATTCAATTCTCCTCGCAATAAACGATAACATTCTATTAGCTTTCCTAATTACTTGCTGTATCGGCATACTAACCTGTTGCTATCCATGCACTAGGACACCGGGATCCCTCTGCATCTCAGAGCTCTGCCATCTCTCACCATTTAGATATGCTTTTTTATTCATCCTGTCAAAATGGACAATTTCACATTTTCCCACATTACACTCCATTTGCCAGATATTTGCCCACTCACTTAACCTATCTATATCCCTTTGTAGCCTCCTTATGTCTTCTTCACAACTTACTTTCCTACCTGTCTTTGGGTCATCAACTTACTTTCCCCCCTATCTTTGTGTCATCAAAGCTACCTTAAGGCATGATAGCATAAGGAGTGTGCAACATGCACAGCAAATTTGATACATTTATGGGTAATAGATACATATTTAAGCCAATGAAAATTTTTACCAGCGAACCTTTGCAACTCGAAGAGAAAATGTGGAAGTATAACACTTTCCTGTGTGACAGACTATTTTCTGAGTCTTATGGACACATACTTGTATCTAATTTTTATTGCACGGGAAGGGGTAGCATATTGGCAATGTTACTGGATTAGTAATCCAGAGGCCTGGACTGATGCTCTGGAGTCAGGAGTTCAAATCCACGGCAGCTAGGAAATTTAAATTCAATTAAATAAATCTGGAAAAAAGGCTAGTCTTAGTAATAGAGACCATGCAACTATTAGATTGTTATAAAAGCGATTCATCTGGTTCACTAATGTCCGTACCCCATCTGGCCCACAGCAATATGTTTGACTCTTAACTGCCCCCTGAAATGGCCAAGCAAGTCACTCAGCTGCAGCAAAACCGCTAAGGAAAAGTCAAATGAGAACACCAGATGGACCACCCGGCATCGGCCTAGGCATCAAATCCAACAAAAAATCACACAGCCCTGTCGAGGTCTTCCTCACCAACATCTGGGGACTTGTAGTTGCAAGAGCTGTCCCACAGACTAGTCAAGCAACAGCCAGATATAGTGAAACTCATCAGATCATAACTTACAGCCAATGTCCCAGACTCCTCCAGCACCATCCCTGGGTATGTCCTGTCCCACTGGACCAGAGGTGGTGCGGCACAGTGGTACACACTCAGGAAGGAGTGTTCCTGGGAGTCCTCAACATTGACTCCAGACCCCACGAAGTCTCATGGAATCGGGTCAAACATGGGCAAAGGAAACGTCCTGCTGATTACAACCTACTGCCCTCCTCAGCTGATGGATCAGTACTTCTTGATGCTCAACACCACTTGAAAGAGGCACTGCGGTTAGCAAGGGTACAGAATGTGGGTAGGAGCCTTTATCACCAAGAGTGGCTCAGTGGCACCACGACTGACCGAGTCGTGAAGGACATATTTGTCAGACTGGGCTTGCAACAGCTGAAGGGCAAGCCAACACCACAGAATCATAGAAAGATTATGGCACAGAAGGGGCCGTTCAGCCCGTCGTGTCTGTGCTGGCTGAAAAAACTAGCCGCCCAATCTAATCCCACCTTCCACCACCTGGTCCGTAGCCTTGCAGGTTTCAGGTACTTTTTTTTTAATGAGTTGAGGGTTTCTGCCTCCACCACCGTTCCTGGCAGTGAATTCCAGACACCCACCACCCACTGGTGAAAAAGTTTTTCCTCATGTCCCCTCTAATCCTTCTACCAATCATCTTAAATCTGGTAATTGACCTCTGTGCCAGGGGAAACAGGTCCTTCCTGTCTACTCTATCTAGGCCCCTCATAATTTTGTACACCTCAATTAAGTCACCCTTCAGCCTCCTCTGTTCTAAGGAAAACAATCCTAGCCGATCCAATCTTTCCTCATCTTTCGAGCCCTGGCAACATTCATGTAAATCTCCTCTTCACTCTCTCCAGAACAATTATGTCCTTTCTGTAATGTGGTGACCAGAACGGTACACAGTACTCCAACTGTGGCCTAACCAGCGTTTTATACAGCATTACATCCCTGCTTTTGTATTCTATACCTCGGCCAATAAAGGAAAGCATTCCACATGCCTCTTCACCACTACATCTACCTGTCCTGCCACCTTCAGGGACCTGTGTACATGCACTCCAAGGTCTCTCACTTCTTCTACCCCTCTCAATATCCTCCCGTTTATTGTGTATTCCCTCTCTTTATTTGCCCTCCCCAAAAGCATTACCTCACACTTATCTGGATATAATTCCATTTGTCACTTTTCTGCCCACTCAACCAAACCATTGATATCTTTATGGAGTCTACAGACATCATCTTCACGGACAATATTTGTGTCATCAGCAAATTTCCCAATCATGCCTCCCACATTTAAGTCCAAATCATAAATATATACGACAAACAGCAAGTGACCGAACCCCAAGGAACGCCACTGGAAACCACTTTCCATTCACAAAAACATCCGTTGACTACTACCCTTTGTTTCCTGTCACTGAGCCAATTCTGGATCCAACCTGCCACCTTCCCCTGTATCCCATGGGCTTTCATTTTAATGACCAGTCTGCCATGTGGGACCACATCCACTGCACTACCCTCATCAATCCTTCTTGTTATTTCCTCAAAAAACTGAATTAAGTTAGGAAGACATGACTTTCCCTTAACAAATCCATGCTGACTAACCCTGATTAATCAGTGCCTAAGTGGCAGTTTATCCTGCCCCTCAGAATAGATTCTAACAATTTATCTACCACCGAGGCAAGACTGACCAGCCTATAATTATTTGGTCTATCCCTCTTACCCTTTTTAAACAATGGTACAACGCTCGCAGACCTCCAATCGTCTGGTATCTCTCCTGTATCTAGTGAGGATTTGAAGATGATCCTCAGTGCATCCGCTATTTCCTCTCTGGCTTCCTTTAACAGCCTAGGATGCAATCCATCCGGCCCTGGTGATTTACCCACTTTCAAGGATGTCAGACCCTCTAGCATTTCCTCTCTCACTATGCTTATCGTATCTAATATTTCACACTCCTCTAACTACAATGTCTACATCAACCCTCTCCTTGTGGAGACAGAGACAAAAAACACGAGGGGAAAACCTATCTGACGTTGTCCTCACCAATCTGCCTGTTGCAGATGCATCTGTCCATGACACTACTGGTAGGAGTGACCACCGTACAGTCCTTTTCATAGAATTGTTACAGCACAAAAGGAGGCCATTCGGCCCATCGTGTCTGCGCCAGCTCTCCGAATGAGTAATTCACCTGGTGCCACTCCCCTGCTTTCTCCCCATGACCCTGCACATGCTTCTTTTTCAGATAACAGTCTAATTCCCTTTTGAATGCCTCGATTGAACTTGCCTCCATCACACTCTCAGGCAATGCATTCCAGACCTTAACCACTCACTGCATGAAAAAATATTTCCCCATGTTGCTTTTGCTTCTTTGCTCCAGGAAGAATAACCCCAGCTTCTCCAACCTAACCCTCATCCCTGGAACCATTCTGGTAAATTGCCTCTGCAACCTCTCGAGGACCTTCCCCAAAGCCTGTCCACCATCTACAAGTCACAAGTCAGGAGCGTGATGGAATACTCTCCTGGATGAGCAACTCCAACAACACTCAGGAAGCTCGACACCATCCAGGACATAGCAGCCCTTGATCGGGACCCCATCCACCACTTTAGTGTGTACCATCTACATGATGCACCATGCCGTGGTGATGACTCACTGTGCCTCCTTCAACAGCACCTTCCAAATTTGTGACTCTACCGCCTAGAAGGACAGGACAGCAGACACATGGGAACACCACCATCTGCAAGTTCACCTCCAAGTCACACACCATCCTGACAAAGAACAAAGAAAATTACAGCACAGGAACAGGCCCTTCGGCCCTCCAAGCCTGCGCCGATCCAGATCCTCTACCTAAACATGTCGCCTATTTTCTAAGGGTCTGTATCTCTTTGCTTCCTGCCCATTCATGTATCTGTCTAGATACATCTTAAAAGACGCTATCGTGCCCGCGTCTACCACCTCCGCTGGCAACGCGTTCCAGGCACCCACCACCCTCTGCGTAAAGAACTTTCCACGCATATCCCCCCTAAACTTTTCCCCTCTCACTTTGAACTCGTGACCACGAGTAATTGAATCCCCCACTCTGGGAAAAAGCTTCTTGCTATCCACTCTGTCTATACCTCTCATGATTTTGTACACCTCAATCAGGTCCCCCCTCAACCTCCGTCTTTCTAATGAAAATAATCCTAATCTACTCAACCTCTCTTCATAGCTAGCGCCCTCCATACCAGGCAACATCCTGGTGAACCCCCTCTGCACCCTCTCCAAAGCATCCAAATCCTTTTGGTAATGTGGCGACCAGAACTGCACGCAGTATTCCAAATGTGGCCGAACCAAAGTCTTATACAACTAACATGACCTGCCAACTCTTGTACTCAATACCCCGTCCGATGAAGGAAAGCATGCCGTATGCCTTCTTGACCACTCTATTGACCTGCGTTGCCACCTTCAGGGAACAATGGACCTGAACACCCAAATCTCTCTGTACATCAATTTTCCCCAGGAGTTTTCCATTTATTGTATAGTTCACTCTTGAATTGGATCTTCTAAAATGCATCACCTCGCATTTGCCCGGATTGAACTCCATCTGCCATTTCTCTGCCCAGCTCTCCAATCTATCTATATTCTGCTGTATTCTCTTGACAGTCCCCTTCACTATCTGCTACTCCACCAATCTTAGTGTCGTCTGCAAACTTGCTAATCAGACCACCTATACTTTCCTCCAAATCATTTATGTATATCACAAACAACAGTGGTCCCAGCACGGATCCCTGTGGAACACCACTGGTCACACGTCTCCATTTTAAGAAACTCCCTCCCACTGCTACTCTCTGTCTCCTGTTGCCCAGCCAGTTCTTTATCCATCTAGCTAGTACACCCTGGACCCCATGCGACTTCACTTTCTCCATCAACCTACCATGGGGAACCTTATCAAACGCCTTACTGAAGTCCACGTATATGACATCTACAGCCCTTCCCTCATCAATCAACTTTGTCACTTCCTCAAAGAATTCTATTAAGTTGGTAAGACATGACCTTCCCTGCACAAAACCATGTTGCCCATCACTGATAAGCCCATTTTCTTCCAAATGGGAATAGATCCTATCCCTCAGTATCTTCTCCAGCAGCTTCCCTACCACTGACGTCAGGCTCACCGGTCTATAATTACCTGGATTATCCCTGCTACCCTTCTTAAACAAGGGGACAACATTAGCAATTCTCCAGTCCTCCGGGACCTCACCCGTGTTTAAGGATGCTGCAAAGATATCTGTTAAGGCCCCAGATATTTCCTCTCTCGCTTCCCTCAGTAACCTGGGATAGATCCCATCCGGACCTGGGGACTTGTCCACCTTAATGCCTTTTAGAATACCCAACACTTCCTCCCTCCTTATGCCGATTTGACCTAGAGTAATCAAACATCTATCCATAACCTCAACATCCGTCATGTCCCTCTCCTCGGTGAATACCGATGCAAAGTACTCGTTTAGAATCTCACCCATTTTCTCTGACTCCACGCATAATTTTCCTCCTTTGTCCTTGAGTGGGCCAATCCTTTCTCTAGTTACCCTCTTGCTCCTTATATCTGAATAAAAGGCTTTGGGATTTTCCTTAACCCTGTTTTCTAAAGATATTTCATGACCCCTTTTAGCCCTCTTAATTCCTCGTTTCAGATATTCTTCCAAAGCTTCGTCTTTCTTCAGCCGCCTAGACCTTATGTATGCTTCCTTTTTCTTCTTAGCTAGTTTCACAATTTCACCTGTCATCCATGGTTCCCTAATCTTGCCATTTCTATCGCTCGACACCTCCATCCCCCACCAGGATGGTTTGAGGGCTCTCCGCTTCTTCCTGGAACAGAGGCCCAACCAGTCCCCATCCACCAACACCCTCCTCCGCCTGGCTGAACTTGTTCTCACATTGAACAACTTCTCCTTCAACTCCATGCATTTCCTTCAAGTAAAAGGTGTCGCTATGGGTACCCGCATGGGTCCCAGTTATGCCTGTCTTTTTGTGGGATATGTCGAGCATTCTTTGTTCCAGTCCTACTCAGGCCCCCTCCCCCAACTCTTTTTCCGGTACATTGATGACTGTATCGGTGCCGTTTCCTGCTCCCGCCCCGAACTAGAAAACTATCAACTTTGCTTCCAATTTCCACCCTTCTCTCACCTTTACATGGTCCATCTCTGACACTTCCCTTCCCTGACATCTCTGTCTCCATCTCTGGGGATAGGTTGTCTACCAATATCCATTATAAGCCCACTGACTCCCACAGCTACCTCGACTACACTTCTTCACACCCTACCTCCTGTAAGGACTCCATTCCATTCTCCCAGTTTCTCCGTCTCTGACGCATCTGCTCTGATGATGCTACCTTCCATGACGGTGCTTCTGATATGACCTCCTTTTTCCTCAACCGAGGATTTCCCCCCACTGTGGTTGACAGGGCCCTCAACCGTGTCCGACCCATTCCCCGCACCTCTACCCTCACCCCTTCCCCTCCCTCCCAGAACCGTGACAGGGTTCCCCTTGTCCTCACTTTTCATCCCACCAGCCTCCATATCCAAAGGATCATCCTCCGCCATTTTCGCCACCTCCAGCGTGATGCCACTACCAGTCGCATCTTCCCCACCCTTCCCCTGTCAGCATTCCGAAGGGATCGTTCCCTCCGCGACACCCTGGTCCACTCCTCCATTACCCCCACCACCTCGTCCCCGTCCCAGGGCACCTTCCCTTGTAATCGCAGGAGGTGTAATACCTGCCCATTTACCTCCTCTCTCCTCACTATCCCAGGCCCCAAACACTCCTTTCAGGTGAAGCAGCGATTTACTTGTACTTCTTTCAATGTAGTATACTGTATTCGCTGCTCACAGTGTGGTCTCCTCTACATTGGGGAGACCAAGCGCAGACTGGGTGACCGCTTTGCGGAACATCTCCGCTCAGTCCGCAAGCAGGACCCTGAGCTTCCGGTTGCTTGCCATTTCAACACTCCCCCCTGCTCTCATGCTCACATCTCTGTCCTGGGATTGCTGCAGTGTTCCAGTGAACATCAACGCAAGCTCGAGGAACAGCATCTCATCTACCGATTAGGCACACTACAGCCTGCCGGACTGAACATTAAGTTCAATAATTTCAGAGCATGACAGCCCCCCACTTTACTTTCATTTTTAGTCATTTTTAGTTATTTTTTCTTCTTTTTACATTTTTTACAATCTTTTTTTGCATTTATTTCATTTCATCTTAGTTTGTTCAGTTTGCTTACCCACTGTTTTTTTCAGGTTGTTTTTCTTCAGGTTTGCACTTGATGTTCAATATTCAGTATATTCACACCTAATCTGTACTAATGCTTTGTCTTTCAACACACCATTAACATATTGTTTGCCTTTGCTCCGTGACCTTTTGGTCAGCTATGTGGCCTGGTCCAATCTGCACCTTCTCCTTTGTTATCTCTTGCCCAACCCCCACCTCACTTGTTTATAATCTGTGACTTTTCTAATATTTGTCAGTTCCGAAGAAGGGTCACTGACCCGAAACGTTAACTCTGCTTCTCTTTCCACAGATGCTGCCAGACCTGCTGAGTGAATCCAGCATTTCTTGTTTTTGTTGCCATTTCTATCCCTCATTTTCACAGGAACATGTCTCTCCTGCACACTAATCAACCTCTCTTTAAAAGCCTCCCACATATCAAATGTGGATTTATCTTCAAACAGCTGCTCCCAATCTACATTCCCCAGCTCTTGCCGAATTTTGGGTATAGTTGGCCTTCCCCCAATTTAGCACTCTTCCTTTAGGACCACTCTCGTCTTTGTCCATGAGTATTCTAAAACTTACGGAACTGTGATCACTATTCCCAAAGTAGTCCCCTACTGAAACTTCAACCACCTGGCCGGGCTCATTCCCCAACACCAGGTCCGGTATGGCCCCTTATCGAGTTGGACTATTTAGATACTGCTCTAGAAAACCCTCCTGGATGCTCCTTACAAATTCTGCTCCATCTAGACCTCTAACACTAAGTGAATCCCAGTCAATGTTGGGAAAATTAAAATCTCCTATCACCACCACCCTGTTGCTCCTACATCTTTCCATAATCTGTTTACATATTTGTACCTCCATCTCACGCTCGCTTTTGGGAGGCCTGTAGTACAGCCCCAACATTGTTACCGCACCCTTCCTATTTCTGAGTTCGGCCCATATTGCCTCACTGCTCGAGTCCTCCATAGTGCCCTCCTTCAGCACAGCTGTGATATCCTCTTTGACCAGTAATGCAACTCCTCCACCCCTTTCACCTCCCTCTCTATCCCGCCTGAAGCATCGATATCCTGGGATATTTAGTTGCCAATCGTGCCCTTCCCTCAACCAAGTCTCAGTAATAGCAATAACATCATACTCCCAGGTACTAATCCAAGCCCTAAGTTCATCTGCCTTACCTACTACACTTCTTGCATTAAAACAAATGCACCTCAGACCTCCAGTCCCCTTGGAACCCTATCGCCGTTCCTTCACTGTAGCTGGGTCAAAATCCTGGAACTCCCTCCCTAACAGCACTGGGGGTGTATCTGAACCAGATGGACTGCAGCGGTTCAAGAAGGCAGCTCACCACCACCTCCTCAAGGGCAATGAGGCCTACCTCCCATGAACAAATTTTTAAAAATTCTTCCTAAAACATGGTGACCAGAATTGGACGCAATCCTCTAGTTGGGACCTAACTAGAGTTTTACAAATGTTCAGCATAACTTCCCTGCTTTGAGATTCTATGCCTCTATTTATGAAGCTCAAGATCCCATATGCTTTGCTAACAACTCTCTCAATATGTCCTGCCACCTTCGAAGATCGGTGCACATGAACCTCCAGGTCCCTTTGTCTCTGTACACTCTTTAGAACTCTGCCATTAAGTCTACATTGCCTCTCCCTATCCCTTCTGCCAAAATGCATCATCTCACATGTCTCTGTATTAAATTCCATTTGCCTGCCCATTCTGCTAGCCTATCTATGACCTGTTGTAGTCAATCGGTATCATCCTCGCTGTATGCCACTCCTCCAAGTTTGGTGTCATCAGCAAATTGAGATTTTACACTGCTTCCAATATCCAAGTCATTTATATACATCAAAAGAGCAGTGGCCCAAGTACTGACCCTTGGGCAACAACACGGTCTACCATTCTCCAGTCTGAAAAACAATTTACCATGACTCACTATTTTCTGTACTTAAGCCAATGTTTTATCCAAGCTGACACTGACGCTCATATTCCATGAATCTCAATTTTTTTTAACCAGCCTTTTATGTGGTACTTTCTCAAACAGTTCTTAAAATCCACAGACAACATCCATTGCATTCCCTTCAACTTTCTCCATTATTTGATCAAAAAATTCAATTTGATTAGTCAAGCAAGACCTGCCTCATAGAAACTCATGCTGGCTCTCCTTAATTAACTCAAACCTCTCCAAATGCTTGCTGATTTTTTTCCAATTACTGTTTCTAAAACCTTAACAACTACTGATGTTAAACTGGCTGGCCTATAGTTACTAGGATGGTGCTGACACCCTTTGTGTCACATTTGCCACTCCACAATTCTCTGTATCTAGAGAAAATTGGAAGATTATGGTAATCCCTTCTGCTATTGCCACTATTCTCCACCCCCATTTCATTTTGCGACCTGGGATGCAAACCATCCAGACCAGGCAATTTATCCACTCTAAGTCAGGCTTTCAAGTACCTCCTGTCGCTCAATTTCCACGCCACCAATTACCTCTCCCATCTCCACTTATACCAATATTTACAGCATCCTCTTCAACATTCTAACACACCCTGCACTTAGACGGACATCAATGTTCTAACACACCCTGCACTTACACTGACATCAATGTTCTAACACACCCTGCACTTACACTGACATCAATGTTCTAACACACCCTGCACTTACACTGACATCAATGTTCTAACACACCCTGCACTTACACTGACATCAATGTTCTAACACACCCTGCACTTACACTGACATCAATGTTCTAACACACCCTGCACTTACACTGACATCAATGTTCTAACACACCCTGCACTTACACTGACATCAATGTTCCAACACACCCTGCACTTACACTGACATCAATGTTCTAACACGCCCCGCACTGTCATTGACATCAATGTTCTAACACATCCTGCACTTACACTGACATCAATGTTCTAACACATCCTGCACTTACACTGACATCAATGTTCTAACACATCCTGCACTTACACTGACATCAATATTCTAACACACCCTGCACTTACACTGACATCAATGTTCTAACACATCCTGCACTTACACTGACATCAATGTTCTAACACACCCTGCACTGTCATTGACATCAATGTTCTAACACATCCTGCACTTACACTGACATCAATGTTCTAACACATCCTGCACTTACACTGACATCAATGTTCTAACACATCCTGCACTTACACTGACATCAATGTTCTAACACACCCTGCACTTACACTGACATCAATGTTCTAACACATCCTGCACTTACACTGACATCAATGTTCTAACACACCCTGCACTGTCATTGACATCAATGTTCTAACACATCCTGCACTTACACTGACATCAATGTTCTAACACATCCTGCACTTACACTGACATCAATGTTCTAACACACCCTGCACTTACACTGACATCAATGTTCTAACATACACTGCACTCACACTGACATCAATGTTCTAACACACCCTGCACTTACACTGACATCAATGTTCTAACACACCCTGCACTTACACTGACATCAATGTTCTAACACACCCTGCACTTACACTGACATCAATGTTCTAACACACCCTGCACTTACACTGACATCAATGTTCTAACACACCCTGCACTTACACTGACATCAATGTTCTAACACACCCTGCACTTACACTGACATCAATGTTCTAACACACCCTGCACTTACACTGACATCAATGTTCGAACACACCCTGCACTTACACTGACATCAATGTTCAAACACACCCTGCACTGTCATTGACATCAAGGTTCCAACACACCCTGCACTTACACTGACATCAATGTTCTAACACACCCTGCACTGTCATTGACATCAATGTTCTAACACACCCTGCACTTACACTGACATCAATGTTCTAACACACCCTGCACTGTCATTGACATCAATGTTCTAACACACCCTGCACTTACACTGACATCAATGTTCTAACACACCCTGCACTTACACTGACATCAATGTCCCAACACACCCTGCACTTACACTGACATCAATGTCCTAACACACCCTGCACTGTCATTGACATCAATGTTCTAACACACCCTGCACTTACACTGACATCAATGTTCTAACACACCCTGCACTGTCATTGACATCAATGTTCTAACACACCCTGCACTTACACTGACATCAATGTTCTAACACACCCTGCACTGTCATTGACATCAATGTTCTAACACACCCTGCACTTACACTGACATCAATGTTCTAACACACCCTGCACTGTCATTGACATCAATGTTCTAACACATCCTGCACTTACACTGACATCAATGTTCTAACACACCCTGCACTTACACTGACATCAATGTTCTAACACACCCTGCACTTACACTGACATCAATGTCCCAACACACCCTGCACTTACACTGACATCAATGTTCTAACACATCCTGCACTTACACTGACATCAATGTTCTAACACATCCTGCACTTACACTGACATCAATGTTCTAACACACCCTGCACTTACACTGACATCAATGTTCTAACACATCCTGCACTTACACTGACATCAATGTTCTAACACATCCTGCACTTACACTGACATCAATGTTCTAACACACCCTGCACTGTCATTGACATCAATGTTCTAACACATCCTGCACTTACACTGACATCAATGTTCTAACACATCCTGCACTTACACTGACATCAATGTTCTAACACATCCTGCACTTACACTGACATCAATGTTCTAACACATCCTGCACTTACACTGACATCAATGTTCTAACACATCCTGCACTTACACTGACATCAATGTTCTAACACATCCTGCACTTACACTGACATCAATGTTCCAACATACACTGCACTTACACTGACATCAATGTTCTAACACATCCTGCACTTACACTGACATCAATGTTCCAACACACCCTGCACTGTCATTGACATCAATGTTCTAACACATCCTGCACTTACACTGACATCAATGTTCTAACATACACTGCACTTACACTGACATCAATGTTCTAACATACACTGCACTTACACTGACATCAATGTTCTAACACACCCTGCACTTAGTGACATCAATGTTCTAACACACCCTGCACTTACACTGACATCAATGTTCTAACACACCCTGCACTGTCATTGACATCAATGTTCTAACACATCCTGCACTTACACTGACATCAATGTTCTAACATACACTGCACTTACACTGACATCAATGTTCTAACATACACTGCACTTACACTGACATCAATGTTCTAACACATCCTGCACTTACACTGACATCAATGTTCTAACACATCCTGCACTTACACTGACATCAATGTTCTAACACATCCTGCACTTACACTGACATCAATGTTCTAACACATCCTGCACTTACACTGACATAAATGTTCCAACATACACTGCACTTACACTGACATCAATGTTCTAACACATCCTGCACTTACACTGACATCAATGTTCCAACACACCCTGCACTGTCATTGACATCAATGTTCTAACACATCCTGCACTTACACTGACATCAATGTTCTAACATACACTGCACTTACACTGACATCAATGTTCTAACATACACTGCACTTACACTGACATCAATGTTCTAACACACCCTGCACTTAGTGACATCAATGTTCTAACACACCCTGCACTTACACTGACATCAATGTTCCAACACACCCTGCACTGTCATTGACATCAATGTTCTAACACATCCTGCACTTACACTGACATCAATGTTCTAACATACACTGCACTTACACTGACATCAATGTTCCAACACACCCTGCACTGTCATTGACATCAATGTTCTAACACATCCTGCACTTACACTGACATCAATGTTCTAACATACACTGCACTTACACTGACATCAATGTTCTAACATACACTGCACTTACACTGACATCAATGTTCTAACACACCCTGCACTTAGTGACATCAATGTTCTAACACACCCTGCACTTACACTGACATCAATGTTCTAACACACCCTGCACTTACACTGACATCAATGTTCTAACACACCCTGCACTTACACTGACATCAATGTTCTAACACACCCTGCACTTACACTGACATCAATGTTCTAACACACCCTGCACTTACACTGACATCAATGTTCTAACACACCCTGCACTTACACTGACATCAATGTTCTAACACACCCTGCACTTACACTGACATCAATGTTCTAACACATCCTGCACTTACACTGACATCAATGTTCTAACACACCCTGCACTTACACTGACATCAATGTTCTAACACACCCTGCACTTACACTGACATCAATGTTCTAACACACCCTGCACTTACACTGACATCAATGTTCTAACACACCCTGCACTGACACTGACATCAATGTTCTAACACACCCTGCACTTACACTGACATCAATGTTCTAACACACCCTGCACTGACATTGACATCAATGTTCTAACACACCCTGCACTTACACTGACATCAATGTTCTAACACACCCTGCACTTACACTGACATCAAGGTTCCAACAGACACTGCACTGACATTGACATCAATGTTCTAACACATCCTGCACTTACACTGACATCAATGTTCTAACACATCCTGCACTTACACTGACATCAATGTTCTAACACATCCTGCACTTACACTGAATCAATGTTCTAACACACCCTGCACTTACACTGAATCAATGTTCTAACACACCCTGCACTTACACTGACATCAATGTTCTAACACATCCTGCACTTACACTGACATCAATGTTCTAACACATCCTGCACTTACACTGACATCAATGTTCTAACACATCCTGCACTTACACTGAATCAATGTTCTAACACACCCTGCACTTACACTGAATCAATGTTCTAACACACCCTGCACTTACACTGACATCAATGTTCTAACACACCCTGCACTTACATTGACATCAATGTTCTAACATACACTGCACTTACACTGACATCAATGTTCTAACATACACTGCACTTACACTGACATCAATGTTCTAACATACACTGCACTTACACTGACATCAATGTTCTAACATACACTGCACTTACACTGACATCAATGTTCTAACACATCCTGCACTTACACTGACATCAATGTTCCAACACACCCTGCACTGTCATTGACATCAATGTTCTAACACATCCTGCACTTACACTGACATCAATGTTCTAACATACACTGCACTTACACTGACATCAATGTTCTAACATACACTGCACTTACACTGACATCAATGTTCCAACACACCCTGCACTGTCATTGACATCAATGTTCTAACACATCCTGCACTTACACTGACATCAATGTTCTAACATACACTGCACTTACACTGACATCAATGTTCTAACATACACTGCACTTACACTGACATCAATGTTCTAACACACCCTGCACTTAGTGACATCAATGTTCTAACACACCCTGCACTTACACTGACATCAATGTTCTAACACACCCTGCACTTACACTGACATCAATGTTCTAACACACCCTGCACTTACACTGACATCAATGTTCTAACACACCCTGCACTTACACTGACATCAATGTTCTAACACACCCTGCACTTACACTGACATCAATGTTCTAACACACCCTGCACTTACACTGACATCAATGTTCTAACACACCCTGCACTTACACTGACATCAATGTTCTAACACATCCTGCACTTACACTGACATCAATGTTCTAACACACCCTGCACTTACACTGACATCAATGTTCTAACACACCCTGCACTTACACTGACATCAATGTTCTAACACACCCTGCACTTACACTGACATCAATGTTCTAACACACCCTGCACTGACACTGACATCAATGTTCTAACACACCCTGCACTTACACTGACATCAATGTTCTAACACACCCTGCACTGACATTGACATCAATGTTCTAACACACCCTGCACTGACATTGACATCAATGTTCTAACACACCCTGCACTTACACTGACATCAATGTTCTAACACACCCTGCACTTACACTGACATCAAGGTTCCAACAGACACTGCACTGACATTGACATCAATGTTCTAACACATCCTGCACTTACACTGACATCAATGTTCTAACACATCCTGCACTTACACTGACATCAATGTTCTAACACATCCTGCACTTACACTGAATCAATGTTCTAACACACCCTGCACTTACACTGAATCAATGTTCTAACACACCCTGCACTTACACTGACATCAATGTTCTAACACATCCTGCACTTACACTGACATCAATGTTCTAACACATCCTGCACTTACACTGACATCAATGTTCTAACACATCCTGCACTTACACTGAATCAATGTTCTAACACACCCTGCACTTACACTGAATCAATGTTCTAACACACCCTGCACTTACACTGACATCAATGTTCTAACACACCCTGCACTTACATTGACATCAATGTTCTAACATACACTGCACTTACACTGACATCAATGTTCTAACATACACTGCACTTACACTGACATCAATGTTCTAACATACACTGCACTTACACTGACATCAATGTTCTAACATACACTGCACTTACACTGACATCAATGTTCTAACACATCCTGCACTTACACTGACATCAATGTTCTAACACACCCTGCACTTACACTGACATCAATGTTCTAACACACCCTGCATTTACACTGACATCAATGTTCTAACACACCCTGCACTTACACTGACATCAATGTTCTAACATACACTGCACTTACACTGACATCAATGTTCTAACATACACTGCACTTACACTGACATCAATGTTCTAACACATCCTGCACTTACACTGACATCAATGTTCTAACACACCCTGCACTTACACTGACATCAATGTTCTAACACACCCTGCACTTACACTGACATCAATGTTCTAACACACCCTGCACTGACATTGACATCAATGTTCTAACACACCCTGCACTTACACTGACATCAATGTTCTAACACACCCTGCACTTACACTGACATCAATGTTCTAACACACCCTGCACTGACATTGACATCAATGTTCTAACACACCCTGCACTTACACTGACATCAATGTTCTAACACATCCGGCACTTACACTGACATCAAGGTTCTAACAGACACTGCACTGACATTGACATCAATGTTCTAACACACCCTGCACTTACACTGACATCAATGTTCTAACATACACTGCACTTACACTGACATCAATGTTCTAACACACCCTGCACTTACACTGACATCAATGTTCTAACATACACTGCACTTACACTGACATCAATGTTCTAACATACACTGCACTTACACTGACATCAATGTTCTAACATACACTGCACTTACACTGACATCAATGTTCTAACACACCCTGCACTTACACTGACATCAATCTTCTAACATGCACTGCACTGTCATTGACATCAATGTTCTAACACACCCTGCACTTACACTGACATCAATGTTCTAACACATCCTGCACTTACACTGACATCAATGTTCTAACACATCCTGCACTTACACTGACATCAATGTTCTAACACACCCTGCACTTACACTGACATCAATGTTCTAACATACACTGCACTTACACTGACATCAATGTTCAAACACATCCTGCACTTACACTGACATCAATGTTCTAACACATCCTGCACTTACACTGACATCAATGTTCTAACACATCCTGCACTTACACTGACATCAATGTTCTAACACATCCTGCACTTACACTGACATCAATGTTCTAACATACACTGCACTTACACTGACATCAATGTTCTAACACATCCTGCACTTACACTGACATCAATGTTCTAACACACCCCGCACTTACACTGACATCAATGTTCTAACACACCCCGCACTTACACTGACATCAATGTTCTAACACATCCGGCACTTACACTGACATCAATGTTCTAACATACACTGCACTGACATTGACATCAATGTTCTAACACATCCTGCACTTACACTGACATCAATGTTCTAACATACACTGCACTGTCATTGACATCAATGTTCTAACACACCCTGCACTGTCATTGACATCAATGTTCTAACATACACTGCACTTACACTGACATCAATGTTCTAACACATCCTGCACTTACACTGACATCAATGTTCTAACACATCCTGCACTTACACTGACATCAATGTTCTAACATACACTGCACTTACACTGACATCAATGTTCTAACACATCCTGCACTTACACTGACATCAATGTTCTAACACATCCTGCACTTACACTGACATCAATGTTCTAACATACACTGCACTTACACTGACATCAATGTTCTAACACATCCTGCACTTACACTGACATCAATGTTCTAACATACACTGCACTTACACTGACATCAATGTTCTAACATACACTGCACTTACACTGACATCAATGTTCTAACATACACTGCACTTACACTGACATCAATGTTCTAACACACCCTGCACTTACACTGACATCAATCTTCTAACACACCCTGCACTTACACTGACATCAATGTTCTAACACATCCTGCACTTACACTGACATCAATGTTCTAACACATCCTGCACTTACACTGACATCAATGTTCTAACATACACTGCACTTACACTGACATCAATGTTCTAACATACACTGCACTTACACTGACATCAATGTTCTAACATACACTGCACTTACACTGACATCAATGTTCTAACACACCCTGCACTTACACTGACATCAATCTTCTAACACACCCTGCACTTACACTGACATCAATGTTCTAACACATCCTGCACTTACACTGACATCAATGTTCTAACACATCCTGCACTTACACTGACATCAATGTTCTAACACATCCTGCACTTACACTGACATCAATGTTCTAACATACACTGCACTTACACTGACATCAATGTTCTAACATACACTGCACTTACACTGACATCAATGTTCTAACATACACTGCACTTACACTGACATCAATGTTCTAACATACACTGCACTTACACTGACATCAATGTTCTAACACACCCTGCACTTACACTGACATCAATCTTCTAACAGACACTGCACTGACATTGACATCAATGTTCTAACACATCCTGCACTTACACTGACATCAATGTTCTAACATGCACTGCACTTACATTGACATCAATGTTCTAACATGCACTGCACTGTCATTGACATCAATGTTCTAACACACCCTGCACTTACACTGACATCAATGTTCTAACACATCCTGCACTTACACTGACATCAATGTTCTAACACATCCTGCACTTACACTGACATCAATGTTCTAACATACACTGCACTTACACTGACATCAATGTTCGAACACATCCTGCACTTACACTGACATCAATGTTCTAACACACCCTGCACTTACACTGACATCAATGTTCTAACATGCACTGCACTTACATTGACATCAATGTTCTAACATGCACTGCACTGTCATTGACATCAATGTTCTAACACACCCTGCACTTACACTGACATCAATGTTCTAACACATCCTGCACTTACACTGACATCAATGTTCTAACACATCCTGCACTTACACTGACATCAATGTTCTAACATGCACTGCACTTACATTGACATCAATGTTCTAACATGCACTGCACTGTCATTGACATCAATGTTCTAACACACCCTGCACTTACACTGACATCAATGTTCTAACACATCCTGCACTTACACTGACATCAATGTTCTAACACATCCTGCACTTACACTGACATCAATGTTCTAACATACACTGCACTTACACTGACATCAATGTTCTAACACATCCTGCACTTACACTGACATCAATGTTCTAACACATCCTGCACTTACACTGACATCAATGTTCTAACACATCCTGCACTTACACTGACATCAATGTTCTAACACACCCTGCACTTACACTGACATCAATGTTCTAACACACCCCGCACTTACACTGACATCAATGTTCTAACACACCCCGCACTTACACTGACATCAATGTTCTAACACATCCGGCACTTACACTGACATCAATGTTCTAACATACACTGCACTGACATTGACATCAATGTTCTAACACATCCTGCACTTACACTGACATCAATGTTCTAACATACACTGCACTTACACTGACATCAATGTTCTAACACATCCTGCACTTACACTGACATCAATGTTCTAACACATCCTGCACTTACACTGACATCAATGTTCTAACACATCCTGCACTTACACTGACATCAATGTTCTAACATACACTGCACTTACACTGACATCAATGTTCTAACACACCCCGCACTTACACTGACATCAATGTTCTAACACACCCTGCACTGACACTGACATCAATGTTCTAACACATCCTGCACTTACACTGACATCAATGTTCTAACATACACTGCACTTACACTGACATCAATGTTCTAACATACACTGCACTTACACTGACATCAATGTTCTAACACATCCTGCACTTACACTGACATCAATGTTCTAACATACACTGCACTTACACTGACATCAATGTTCTAACAGACACTGCACTTACACTGACATCAATGTTCTAACACATCCTGCACTTACACTGACATCAATGTTCTAACACACCCTGCACTTACACTGACATCAATGTTCTAACACACCCTGCACTTACACTGACATCAATGTTCTAACACACCCTGCACTTACACTGACATCAATGTTCTAACACACCCTGCACTTACACTGACATCAATGTTCTAACACACCCTGCACTTACACTGACATCAATGTTCTAACACACCCTGCACTTACACTGACATCAATGTTCTAACACATCCTGCACTGACATTGACATCAATGTTCTAACACACCCTGCACTTACACTGACATCAATGTTCTAACACATCCTGCACTTACACTGACATCAATGTTCTAACACATCCTGCACTTACACTGACATCAATGTTCTAACACATCCTGCACTGACATTGACATCAATGTTCTAACATACACTGCACTTACACTGACATCAATGTTCTAACACATCCTGCACTTACACTGACATCAATGTTCTAACACATCCTGCACTTACACTGACATCAATGTTCTAACACATCCTGCACTTACACTGACATCAATGTTCTAACACATCCTGCACTGACACTGACATCAATGTTCTAACATACACTGCACTTACACTGACATCAATGTTCTAACATACACTGCACTTACACTGACATCAATGTTCTAACACATCCTGCACTTACACTGACATCAATGTTCTAACACATCCTGCACTTACACTGACATCAATGTTCTAACACATCCTGCACTGACATTGACATCAATGTTCTAACAGACACTGCACTGACACTGACATCAATGTTCTAACATACACTGCACTTACACTGACATCAATGTTCTAACATACACTGCACTTACACTGACATCAATGTTCTAACACATCCTGCACTTACACTGACATCAATGTTCTAACACATCCTGCACTTACACTGACATCAATGTTCTAACACATCCTGCACTGACACTGACATCAATGTTCTAACATACACTGCACTTACACTGACATCAATGTTCTAACATACACTGCACTTACACTGACATCAATGTTCTAACACATCCTGCACTGACACTGACATCAATGTTCTAACATACACTGCACTTACACTGACATCAATGTTCTAACATACACTGCACTTACACTGACATCAATGTTCTAACACATCCTGCACTTACACTGACATCAATGTTCGAACATACACTGCACTTACACTGACATTAATGTTCTAACATACACTGCACTATAAATAGGGGCACAGAGTATAAGAACAGGAAGTTATGATAGCGGCGCAGTGGTTAGCACCACAGCCTCTCAGCTCCAGCGACCCGGGTTCAATTCTGGGTACTGCCTGTGTGGAGTTTGCAAGTTCTCCCTGTGTCTGCGTGGGTTTCCTCCGGGTGCTCCGGTTTCCTCCCACATGCCAAAGACTTGCAGGTTGATAGGTAAATTGGCCATTAGCAATTGCCCCTAGTATAGGTAGGTGGTAGGGAAATATAGGGACAGGAGGGGATGTGGTTGGAATATGGAATTAGTGTAGGATTAGTATAAGTGGGTGGTTGATGGTCGGCACAGACTCGGTGGGCCGAAGGGCCTGTTTCAGTGCTGTATCTCTAAACTAAACTAAACTGAATTGAGGGAAGGCCGATTTCAATATGATATAACAGGATCTGGCCAAAGTGGACCGGGAGCAGCTACTTGTAGGAAAGTCTACATCGGACCAGTGGGAGTCATTCAAAGAGGAAATAGTGAGAGTTCAGAGCCAACATGTACCCGGTAAGGTGAAGGGTAGGACTAACAAGTCCAGGGAACCCTGGATGTCAAGGGATATCGAGGATTGGATCAGGAAAAAAAAAAGGAGCTTATGGCAGATTCAGAGGGCTGAAAACAGCGTAGGCACTTAGAGGAGTATAGAAAGTGGAGGGGGGTATTTAGAAAAGTAATGAGGAGAGCTAAGAGGGGACATGAAAAAACACTGGCAGGCAAGATAAAGGAAACTCCTAAGGCATTTTATAAGTATATTAAGGGCAAGAGGATAACCAGGGAAAGAGTAGGCCCATTAGGGACCAAAGTGGCAATCTGTGTGTGGAGCCAGAGGATTTAGGTAAGGTTTTAAATAATTACTTTTCATCTGTGTTCACTATGGAGAAGGACGATGTAGGTGTAGAGATCTGGGAGGGGGATTGTGATATACTTGAACATATTAGTATTGAAAGGTAGGGAGTATTAGCTGTTTTAGAGGGCTTAATAGTGGATAAATCGCCAGGCCCAGATGAGATGTATCCCAGGCTGTTTATATGGGGTGGCACAGTGGCGCAGTGGTTCGCACCGCAGCCTCACAGCTCCAGCGTCCCGGGTTCAATTCTGGGTACTGCCTGTGTGGAGTTTGCAAGTTCTCCCTGTGTCTGCGTGGGTTTTCTCCGGGTGCTCCGGTTTCCTCCCACAAGCCAAAAGACTTGCAGGTTGGTAGGTAAATTGGCCATTATAAATTGCCCCTAGTAGAGGTAGGTGGTAGGGAAATATAGGGACAGGTGGGGATGTGGTAGGAATATGGGATTAGTGTAGGATTAGTATAAATGGGTGGTTGATGGTCGGCACAGACTTGGTGGGCCGAAGGGCCTGTTTCAGTGCTGTATCTCTAAACTAAACTAAAACTAAACTAAACTATGAGGCAAGGGAGGAGATAGCAGAGGCTCTGACACAAATTTTCAAATCCTCTCTGGCCACAGGGGAGGTACCAGAGGACTGGAAGACCACGAATGTGGTACCATTATTCAAGAAGGGTAGCAGGAATAAACCAGGTAATTACAGGCCGGTGAGTCTAACATCAGTGGTTGGGAAAATATTAGAAAAAATTCTGAGGCACAGGATTAATCTCCACGAGGAGAGGCAGGGATAGTCAGCATGGCTGTGTCAGGGGGAGATCGTGTCTAACTAACTTGATTGAATTTTTCGATGAGGTGACTAGATGTGCAGATGAGGGTAAAGCAGTTGATGTGGTCTACATGGACTTCAGTAAAGCTTTTGATAAGGTCCCACATGGGGGATTGGTTAAGAAGGTAAGAGTCCATGGGATCCAGGGCAATTTGGCAAATTGGATCAGTGACAGGAGGCAGAGGGTGATGGTCGAGGGTTGTTTCTGCGAGTGGAAGCCTGTGACCAGTGGTGTAATGCAAGGATCGGTGCTGGGACCCTTGCTGTTTGCAGTGCACATTACTGATTTAGACGTGAATATAGGAGGTATGATCAGTAAGGTCACAGATGACACGAAAATTGGCAGTGTCGTAAATAGTGAGGAGGAAAGCCTTAGATTACAGGATGATACAGATGGGCTGGTAAGATGGGTGGAGAAGTGGCAAATGGAATTTAATCCTGAAATGTGAGATGATGCATTTTGGGAGGACTAACAAGGCAAGGATGTTCTTGCTATAGAGGGAGTGCAGCGAAGGTTTACCAAACTGATTCCTCGGATGGCAGGACTGACGTATGAGGAGACATTGAGTCAGTTAGGATTATATTCGCTGGAGTTCAGAAGGGGGGATCTCATAGAAACCTATAAAATTCTAACAGGACTTGACAGGGTAGATGCAGGGAGGATGTTCCCAATGGTGGGGGAGTCCAGAACCAGGGGTCATAGTCTAAGGATACGGGGTAAACCTTTCAGGACTGAGATGAGGAGAAATTACTTCACCCAGAGAGTGGTGAGCCTGTGGAATTCGCTACCACAGAAAGCAGTTGAGGCCAAAACATTGTATGTTTTCAAAAAGGAGTTAGCTATAGCTCCTGGGGCGAAAGGGATCAAAAGATATGGGGGGGAAAGCGGGAACAGGTTACTGAGTGGGATGATCAGCCATGATCATAATGAATGGTGGAGCAGGCTCGAAGGGCCGAATGGCCTACTCCTACTCCTATTTTCTATGTAAGGGAATATACAATGGATAATAAAAGCAAAATACTGCGGATGCCGGAAATCTGAAATAAAAACAAGAAATGCTGGAAATACTCAGCAGGTCCGGCAGCAACTATGGAGAGAGAAGCAGAGTTAACGTTTCAGGTCAGTGACCCTTCATCAGAACTGGCAAATATTAGAAATGTAAAATGTTAGAAGCAAGTAAAGCTGGGGTGGGGCAAGAGATAACAAAGGAGAAGGTGCAGATAGGACAAGGTAACAGAATAGCTGACCAGAAGGTCATGGAGCAAAGACAAACAATATGTTAATGGTGTGTTGAAAGACAAAGCATTAGTGCAGATAGGGTGTTAACGGACTGAAAATTGAATGGCCGCAAGTACAAACATGAAAAAAAAGTGGGTAAGCAAACTGAACAAACTAAGATGAAATAAAATAAACAAAAAATTTATATTAAAAAAAGGAAAAAGAAAAAAAATAACTAAAAATAAAAGTAAAATGGGGGGCTGTCATGCTCTGAAATTATTGAACTCAATGTTCAGTCCGGTAGGCTATTGGGTAAATGAGATGCTGTTCCTCGAGCTTGCGTTGATGTTCACTGGAACACTGCAGCAATCCCACGACAGAGATGTGAGCAAGAGAGCGGGGGGTGGGGGGGAGGGAGTGTTGAAATGGCAAGCAACCGGAAGCTCGGGGTCCTGCTTGCGGACTGAGTGGAGGTATTCTGCAAAGCAGTCACCCAGTCTGCGCTTGGTCTCCCCAATGTAGAGGAGACCACACTGTGAGCAGCGAATACAGTATACTACATTGAAAGTACAAGCAAATCGCTGCTTCACCTGAAAGGAGTGTTTGCCCTGGGATAGTGAGGAGAGAGGAGGTAAATGGGCAGGTATTACACCTCCTGCGATTGCAGGGGAAGGTGCCATGGGAAGGGGACATGGTGCTGGGAGTAATGGAGGTGTGGACCAGGGTGTCATGGAGGGAACGATCCCTTCGGAATGCTGACAAGGGAAGGGAGGGGAAGATGTATTTGCTAGTGGCACCAGGTAGATAAGGTGGTTAGGAAGGCATATGGGATACTTGCCTTTATTAGCCGCGGCATAGGATATAAGAGCAGGGAGGTTATGATGGAGCTGTATAAAATGTTGGTTAGGCCACAGCTGGAGTACTGTGTACAGTTCTGGTCACCACACTATAGGAAGGATGTGACTGCACTGGAGAGGGTGCAAAGGAGATTCACCAGGATGTTGCCTGGGCTGGAGCATTTCAGCTATGAAGAGAGACTGAAAAGGCTAGGGTTGTTTTCCTTAGAGCAGAGAAGGCTGAAGGGGGACATGATTGAGGTATACAAAATTATGAGGGGCATTGATAGATTAGATAGGAAGAAACTTACTCCCTTAGCGGAGGGGTTAATAACCAGGGGGCATAGATTTAAATTAAGGGGCAGAAGGTGTAGAGGAGATTTGAAGAAAAAAAAATTTCACCCAGAGGGTGGTTGGAATCTGGAACGCACTGCCTAAAGAGGTGTTACAGGTAGGAACCCTCACAACATTTAAGTATTATTTAGATGAGCACTTGAAACGCCAAAGCATACAAGGCTATGGGCCAAGTGCTAGAAAATGGGATTAGGATAGGCTTGATGGCCGGCACAGACACGATGGGCCTGTTTCTGTGCTGCATGACTATGATTATGCACCCAATGCTACTCTTAAACCAAGCACTCAGGACCGACTGCACCCCAACTCGGCCAATCCTCAGGACAGACTGCACCCCAACTCTGTCAATCCTCAGGACCGACTGCACCCCAACTCGGCCAATCCTCAGGACAGACTGCACCCCAACTCGGCCAATCCTCAGGACAGACTGCACCCCAACTCGGCCAATCCTCAGGACCGACAGCACCCCAACTCGGCCAATCCTCAGGACCGACAGCACCCCAACTCTGTCAATCCTCAGGACCGACTGCACCCCAACTCTGCCAATCCTCAGGACCGACTGCACCCCAACTCGGCCAATCCTCAGGACAGACTGCACCCCAACTCGGCCAATCCTCAGGACCGACAGCACCCCAACTCGGCCAATCCTCAGGATAGACTGCATCCCAACTCTGCCAATCCTCAGGACAGACTGCACCCCAACTCGGCCAATCCTCAGGATAGACTGCACCCCAACTCGGCCAATCCTCAGGACAGACTGCACCCCAACTCGGCCAATCCTCAGGACAGACTGCACCCCAACTCGGCCAATCCTCAGGATAAACTGCACCCCAACTCGGCCAATCCTCAGGACAGACTGCACCCCAACTCGGCCAATCCTCAGGACCGACTGCACCCCAACTCGGCCAATCCTCAGGACAGACTGCACCCCAACTCGGCCAATCCTCAGGACAGACTGCACCCCAACTCGGCCAATCCTCAGGACAGACTGCACCCCAACTCGGCCAATCCTCAGGATAAACTGCACCCCAACTCGGCCAATCCTCAGGACAGACTGCACCCCAACTCGTCCAATCCTCAGGACCGACAGCACCCCAACTCGGCCAATCCTCAGGATAAACTGCACCCCAACTCGGCCAATCCTCAGGACCGACTGCACCCCAACTCGGCCAATCCTCAGGATAGACTGCACCCCAACTGTCAATCCTCAGCACTGCCGATTCCATCAAGATGCTAGGCACATAAATTGACAGAATGGAGTATGAGCATTGGATCAAAACTCACCAAGCCAGCCATAAGGAACAGACGGTGAGCACCGCAAACATATAGTACCTTGTGCTCTGACCACACCAGGAGTACCCTCCCAACATCACCCGCCCTCCAGCCTCCCCGCAACACGACCCCAACCTGCCGATGCGATGCCCTCAACCTCCTCACACAGCCTCCCCACACACTCACCCCAACTTTCCTGCACAGCAGCCCCAGCCTCCCCGCGCTGTCTCACAAAGCCCGAACACGCGCCAACCACCCTGCGCGCTGACCCCCAACTCCCCAGCCTCCCTGCACTCACCCCCAACCCACCCCACACGCCACAACCTTTCATAGAACAGAGAACAGTACAGCACAGTACAGGCCCTTCGGCCCACGATGTTGTGCTGAACCTTCAACCTACTCTAAGATCAAACTACCTACATACCCTTCATTCTACTATCATCCATGTACCTATCCAAGAGTCGCTTAAATGTCCCTAATGTATCTGCTTCTACTACCACCGCTGGCAGTGCATTCCACGCACCCACCACTCTCTGTGTAAAGAACCTACCTCTGACATCTCCCCGAAACCTTCCTCCAATCACCTTAAAATTATGCCCCCTGGTGATAACCCTTTCCACCCTGGGAAAAAGTCTCTGGCTATCCACTCTATCTATGCCTCTCATCATCTTGTACCCCTCTATCAAGTCACCTCTCATCCTTCTTCGCTCCAATGAGAAAAGCCCTAGCTCCCTCAACCTTTCTTCATGAGACATGCCATCCAGTCCAGGCAGCATCCTGGTAAATCTCCTCTGCACCCTCTCTAAAGCTTCCACATCCTTCCTATAATGAGGTGACCAGAACTGAACACAATATTCCAAGTGTGGTCGAACCAGGGCCTTATAGAGCTGCAGCATAACCTCGCGGCTCTTAAACTCAATCCCCCTGTTAATGAAAGCCAACACACCATGCGCCTTCTTAACAACCCTATCAACTTGGGTGGCAACTTTGAGGGATCTATGGACGTGGACCCCAAGATCCCTCTGTTCCTCCACACTACCAAGAATTCTGTCTTTAAGCCTGTATTCCGCATTCAAATTCGACCTTCCAAAATGAATCACTTCACACTTTTCCAGGTTGAACTCCATCTGCCACTTCTCAGCCCAGCTCTGCATCCTGTCAATGCTCCGTTGCAACCTACAACAGCCCTCCACACTATCCACAACTCCAGCAACCTTCGTGTCATCGGCAAACTTACTAACCCAGCCTTCCACTTCCTCATCCAAGTCATTTATAAAAATCACAAAGAGCAGAAGTCCCAGAACAGATCCTTGTGGAACACCACTGGTCACCGAGCTCCTTGCTGAATACTTTCCATCTACTACCACCCTCTGTCTTCTATGGGCCAGCCAATTCTGCATCCAGACAGCCAACTTTCCCTGAATCCCATGCCTCCTTACTTTCTGAATGAGCCTACCATGGGGAACCTTATCAAACGTCTTGCTAAAATCCATATACACCACATCCACTGCTCTTCCTTCATCAATGTGTTTTGTCACATCTTCAAAGAATTCAATAAGGCTTGTGAGGCATGAGCTGCCCCTCACAAAGCCATGCTGACTGTCTCTAATCAAACTATGCTTTTCCAAATAATCATAAACCCTGTCTCTCAGAATCCTCTGGAATAATTTGACCACCACCGACATAAGACTGACTGGTCTGTAATTCCCAGGGTTATCCCTATTCCCTTTCTTGAACAAGGGAATAACATTTGCCACCCTCCAATCATCTGGTACTACTCCAGTGGACAATGAGGACACAAAGATCATCGCCAAAGGCGCGGCAATCTCTTCCCTCGCTTCCCGTAATAACCTTGGGTATATCCCGTCTGGCCCCGGGGACTTATCTGTCCTCATGTCTTTCAAAATTTCCAGCACATCCTCCTTCTCAACATCAACCTGTTCAAGCATATCAGCCTGTTCCACGCTGTCCTCACAAATGACAAGGTCCCTCTCACTCGTGAATACTGAAGCAAAGTATTCATTAAGGACCTCCCCGACCTCCTCCGACTCCAGGCACAAGTTCCCTCCACTATCCCTGATTGGCCCTACCCTCACTCTGGCCATCCTCTAGTTCCTCACATAAGTGTAGAACGCCTTGGGATTTTCCTTAATCCTACCTGCCAAGACTTTTTCATGTCCCCTTTTAGCTCTCCTAAGTCCATTCTTCAGTTCCTTCCTGGCTACCTTGTAACCCTCTAGAGCCCTGTCTGATCCTTGCTTCCTCAACATTACGTAAGCTTCCTTCTTCCTCTTGACTAGCTGTTCCACATCTCTTGTCATCCAAGGTTCCTTCACCCTACCATCCCTTCCTTGCCTCATCGGGACAAACCTATCCAGCAGTCGCAGCAAGTGCTCCCTAAACAACCTCCACATTTCTGTCGTGCATTTCCCTGAGAACATCTGTTCCCAATTTAAGCTCCCCAGTTCCTGCCTAATAGCATTGTAATTCCCCCTCCCCCAATTAAATATTTTCCCATCCCATCTGCTCCTACCCCTCTCCATGACTATAGTAAAGGTCAGGGAGTTGTGATCACTATCACCGAAATGCTCTCCCACCGAGAGATCTGCCACCTGGCCTGGTTCGTTGCCAAGCACCAAGTCGAACATAGTCTCCCCTCTAGTCGGCCTATCTACATATTGAGTCAGGAAACCTTCCTGGACACACCTGACAAAATCTGCTCCATCCAAACTATTTGCACTCAGGAGGTTCCAATCAATATTAGGGAAGTTGAAGTCACCCATGACAACAACCCTGTTACTTTTGCACCTTTCCAAAATCTGCCTCCCAATCTGTTCCTCCGTGTCTCTGTTGCTATTGGGGTGTCTATAGAAAACTCCCAATAAAGTGACTGCTCCTTTCCTGTTTCTGACTTCCACCCATAATGACTCAGTAGACAAACCCTCGACGACCTCCCTTTCTGCAGCTGTGATACTATCCCTGATTAGCAATGCCACTCCCCCACCTCTTCTACCTCCCTCCCTATTCCTTTTGAAACATCTAAACCCCGGAACATCCAACTTCCATTCCTGCCCGTGATATCAAAGTCTCCGTAATGGCCACAACATCGTAGCTCCAAGTACTGATCCATGATCTAAGTTCATCACCCTTATTCCTGACACTTCTTGCGTTAAAATAGACACACTTCAACCCATCATACTGGCTGCAACTTTGCCCTGTCAACTTGTATAACCTTCCTCACAGACTCTTTGCACTCTGTATCTGCCTGTTCAACAGCTACCCCACCCACTGATCCATAGCTCCGGTTCCCATCCCCCTGCCAAACTAGTTTAAACCCTCCCGAAGAGCTGTAGCAAACCTCCCGCCCAGGATATTGGTGCCCTCCAGTTCAGATGCAACCCGTCCTCCTTGTACAGGTCCCACCTTTCCCAGAAGGTATCCCAATGATCTACATATCTGAAGCCGTCCCTCCTACACCAGCTCTGTAGCCACGTGTTCAGCTGCACTCGCTCTCTGTTTCTAGCCTCACTAGCACGTGGCACCGGTATCAATCCTGAGATTACTACTCTGCTCGTCCTGCCTTTTAGCTTCCAACCTAACTCCCTATATTCGCTTTTCAGGTCCTCATCCCTTTTCCTAGCTATGTCATTGGTACCGATGTGTACCACGACTTCTGGCTGCTCCCCCTCCCCCTTAAGAATCCTGTAGACTCGATCCGAGACATCCCGGACCCTGGCACCCGGGAGGCAACATACCATCCGGGAGTCTCGGTCGCGACCACAGAATCTCCTGTCTGTTCCTCTAACCATTGAATCTCCTATCACTATCGCTCTCCTATTCTCCCCCCTTCCCTTCTGAGCCACAGAGCCAGGCTCAGTGCCAGAGAACTGGCCGCTGTGGCTTTCCCCTGGTAGGTCCCCCCCCCCCCCCAACAGTAGCCAAAACGGTATACTTATTATTGAGGGGAACGGCCACAGAGGATCCCTGCACTGTGCGCCTGTTCCCTTTCCCTCCCCTGACGGTCACCCAGCTACCTTTATCCTATAACTTAGGTGTCACTACTTCCCTATAACTGCTCGCTATCACCCCCTCAGCCTCCCGAATGATCCGAAGTTCATCAGCTCCAGTTCCCTAACGCGGTCTGTGAGGAGCTGGAGTTGGGTGCACTTTTTGCAGGTGAAGTCAGCAGGGACACAAGTGGTGACCCTTACCTCCCACATCCTGCAAGAGGAGCATGCAACTGCCCTAGCTTCCATCCCCTCTGTTCTAAATAGACAAAAGAGCCTCCCCACACTCTCCCCCAAGCAGCATTCCCCCACCCCAACACCCCCCGGTATCCCTGCACGCCACCCCGAACCTCCCCGCACACTCCCCCTAAATATACGCTCCCTGATTTCTGAACAAACATTTCCATTGAAGGCTGCCTGTCTTTACCTGAGGGCACACCTGCCTGTAGTAATCTTCAACAGACAGACATTGCTGAGGACAGGAAGCCAGTACCCTAGCAACAGTATCACATTTCCTCCAATCAGCAGCCGCCGCTTCTGCATTCTGACCTCCGGCAATTCCAGCTGCAAACAATGTAGAAAGAAAAATGAGACGTGTCTCCAAAGCACGGCCTGTGCGGCTCACACCAACATCGCACAACTCCTACACTCCTCTGAGCTAGCCATTTGTTCAGAGAGAACTCCAGACCCCTCGCGATTTTGAACTCCTCTAAAATCTCCCCTCAACCCTCTCTTCTCGGAGAACACCCCCAGCTTCCCCAATCTATCCAAATAACTGAAATTCCTCATCCCAGGAACCTTGTAATTTTTTTCTGAACCCTCTCCAATGCTGTCACATCCTTCCTAAAGTGTGGTGCCCAGAAATGGACATTATACTCCAGCTGAGGCCAAGCCTGTGTTTTATTCAAGTTTATCATAACTTCCTTCCTTTCGTACTCGATGTTCTATTTATAAAGCCCAGAATCCTGTGTGCTTTATTAACCGCTTTCTCAACCAGCCCTGCAACCTTCAATGATTTGTGCACTTGTATCCACAGGCCCTCTGCTCCTGCACCCCCCCGCCCCCCCCCCCCCACTTCGAATTGTATCCTTAATTTTATATCACCTCTCCTTGTTTTTCCTACCAAAATGTATCACTTTACACAACACGATAAACCCCGTTCCCCCCCACAAACACAGCAGGGTAAACCCCATTCCCCCCAACACAGCACGATAAACTCCGTTCCCCAACAAACACAGCACCATAAATCCTGCTCCAACAGTGCATGATGAACCCAATCTTCAACACTCCTTCCAAACACAGGGCCAGCAGGAACTGTCAGATCACCACCTCAGCCTGATTGCTTACCTCCAGCTCCTTCCACTATTCCTCTGACCACTGCCTGAACACCACTGGGCTTCATCAGTCTCTCCGACAGCAGCTGCCCACACAGATGTCGCAGCCACGCTGGGGCATGCGAGAGAGTTCTCACTTTCCCAGCGCCCGCACAGGCCACCTGCAAACAGACATGAAGACCATCAATGTGTCAAAAATATACAAGTCACTCAGGCCAAGTTCTGAATGAGTGGCACTCACTTCCACAGAGAAGTGCTAACAGCTCCCCACCTCCCTCGGCAACTCCCCCAGTAACCCCCCACCTCCCTCAGCAACTCTTCCTTCTTAACTCCCTCAGTACCTCAACAATTCCCCTCCGCCCCTCCCTCCCTCACATTAAAGAAAGGTAAGAAAATTGCAGATGTTTTAATCACAGTTTTTCAAAGCTCTCTTGATTCAGGAATGCTCTCTTTAGATTGCAAAACTACAAATGTAACTATTTAAGAAAAATGAGACACACAAACCAGGAAATTATAAACTTGTTAGTCTAACATCTACTGCGGACAAGTTTTTGCAGTCTATAATTAAAGATAGAGTGACTGAAGACTTACGAGAAATTTGAGCTGATTACAGAGATTTGTAAAGGGTAGGTCATGTCTAATGAATTTAGTTGAATTTTTTTGAGGAAATAACTAAAGTTGTAGACAGAGGAGTGTCTATGGATACAGTTTATATGGACTTACAATGTTCAATAAGGTTCCACCTAAGAGGCTGTTAGCTAAAGTAAAGCTCATGGAATTGAACTGGTTAGGAGATCGATTAGGGTTGTAATCTCTGGATTACTCCCTGTGCCACGTGCCAGTGAGGCTAGAAATAGGAAGATAGTGCAGCTAAACAAGTGGCTGAGCAGCTGGTGTAGAAGGGAGGGTTTCAGATATCTGGACCATTGGGCTCTCTTCAGGGACAGATGGGACCTGTACAAGAAGGACGGGTTGCATCTAAACTGGAGGGGCACTAATATCCCGGCTGCAAGGTTTGCAAGCGTCACTCGGGAGGGTTTAAACTCGTGTGGCAGGGGGGTGGGAACCAGAGCAGTAGGACAGCAAGTGAAATAAATGAGGAGGACATAGTAACTAAGGCCAGTAGGACTAAGAGGAAGAGCAGGCAGGGAGGTGTTGCTGAGCACAGCGGGACTGGTGGTCTGAAGTGCATTTGTTTCAATGCGAGAAGTATAACAGGGAAGGCAGATGAACTTAGAGCTTGGATTAGTACTTGGAAGTATGATGTTGTTGCTATTACAGAGACTTGGTTGAGGGAAGGGCAGGATTGGCAGCTAAATGTTCCAGGATTTAGAAGCTTCAGGCGGGATACAGGGGGATGTAAAAGGGGTGGGGGAGTTGCATTACTGGTTAAGGAGAATATCACAGCTGTACTGCGGGAGGACACCTCAGAGGGGTCATGCAGCGAGGCAATATGGGTGGAGCTCAGGAATAGGAAGGGTGCAGTCACGATGTTGGGGGTTTACTACAGGCCTCCCAACAGCCAGCAGGAGGTAGAGGAGCAGATATGTAGACAGATTTTGGAAAGATATAAAGGTAACAGGGTTGTGGAGGTGGCTGATTTTAACTTCCCCTATATTGACTGGGACTCACTTAGTGCTAGGGGCTTGGATGGGGCAGAATTTGTGAGGAGCATCCAGGAGGACTTCTTGAAACAGTATGTAGATAGTCCAACTAGGGATGGGGCCATTCTGGACCTGGTATTGGGGAATGAGCCCAGCCAGGTGGTCGAAGTTTCAGTGGGGGAGCATTTCGGGAGCAGTGACCATAATTCCATAAGTTTTTAAGGTACTTATGGATAAGGATAAGAGTAGCCCTTGGGTGAAGGTGCTAAACTGGGGGAAGGCTAATTATAACAATATTAGGCAGGAACTGAAGAATTTAGATTGGGGGCGGCTGTTTGAGGGTAAATCAACATCTGACGTGGGAGTCTTTCAAACGTCAGCTGATTAGAATCCAGGACCAGCATGTTCCTGTGAGGAAGACAAGTTTGGCAAGTTTCGGGAAGCTTGGATACACAGGATATTGTGAGCCTAGTCAAAAAGAAAAAGGAAGCATTTGTAAGAGCGGGAAGGCTAGGAACAGACGAAGCACTTGAGGAATATAAAGACAGTAGGAAGGAAATTAAGCAAGGAGTTAGGAGGGCTAAAAGGGGTCATGAAAAGTCATTGGCAAACAGGATTAAGGAAAATCCCAAGGCTTTTTATACATATATAAAGAGCAAGAGGGTACCAGGGAAAGGGTTGACCCACTCAAGGACAGAGATGGGAATCTATGCGTGGAGCCAGAGGAAATGGGCGAGGTGCTAAATGAGTACTTTGCATCAGTATTCACCAAAGAGAAGGACTTGGTGGATGATGAGCCGAAGGAAGGGAGTGCAGATAGTCTCCGTCATCTCTATCAAAAAGGAGGTGGTGTTGGGTGTCTTACAAAGCATTGAGGTAGATATGTCCCCAGGGCTTGATGGGATCTACCCCAGAATACTGAGGGAGGCAAGGGAAGAAATTGCTGGGGCCTTGACAGAAATCTCTGCATCCTCATTGGCTACAGGTAATGGCCCAGAGGACTGGAGAATAGCCAGTGCTGTTCCTTTGTTTAAGAAGGGTGGCAAGGATAATCCAAGAAATTATAGGCCGGTGAGCCTTACGTCAGTGGTAGGGAAACTATTAGAGGATTATTCGGGACAGAATTTACTCCCATTTGGAAACAAACTAATTTATTAGCGAGAGACAGCATGGTTTTGTGAAGGGGAGGTCGTGTCTCACTAATTTGATTGAGTTTTTTGAGGAAGTGACGAAGATGATTGATGAAGGAAGGGCAGTGGATGTTATCTATATGGACTTTAGTAAAGCCTTTGACAAGGTCCCACATGGCAGACTGGTACAAAAGGTGAAGTCACATGGGATCAGAGGTGAGCTGGCAAGATGGATACAGAACTGGCTCGGTCATTGAAGACAGAGGGTACCAGTGGATGGGTGCTTTTCTGAATGGAGGGATGTGACTAGTGGTGTTCCGCAAGATCAGTGCTGGGGACCTTTGCTGTTTGTAGTATATATAAATGATTTGGAGGAAAATGTAGCTGGTCTGATTAGTAAGTTTGCGGACGACACAAAGGTTGGTGGAGTTCCGGATAATGATGAGGATTGTCAGAGGATACAGCAGGATATAGATCGGTTGGAGACTTGGGCGGAGAAATGGCAGATGGAGTTTAATCCGGACAAATGTGAGGTAATGCATTTTGGAAGGTCTAATGCAGGTGGGAGGTATACAGTAAATGGCAGAACCCTTAGGAGTATTGACAGGCAGAGAGATCTGGGCGTACAGGTCCACAGGTCACAAAGTAGCAACGCAGGTGGATAAGGTAGTCAAGAAGGCATACAGCATGCTTGCCTTCATCGGTCGGGGCACAGAGTATAAAATTTGGCAAGTCATGTTACAGCTGTACAGAACCTTAGTAAGGCCACACTTAGAATATTGCGTGCAATTCTGGTCGCCACACTAGAAGGACGTGGAAGCTTTGGAGAGGGTACAGAAGAGGTTTACCAGGATGTTGCCTGGTCTGGAGGGCATTAGCTATGAGGAGAGGTTGGAAAAACTCGGATTGTTTTCACTGGAACGACGGAGGTGGAGGGGCGACATGATAGAGGTTTACAAAGTTATGAGTGGCGTGGACAGAGTGGATAGTCAGAAGCTTTTTCCCAGGGTGGAAGAGTCAGTTACTAGGGGACATAGGTTTAAGGTGCGAGGGGCAAAGTTTAGAGGGGATGTGCGAGGCAAGTTTTTTTACACAGAGGGTGGTGAGTGCCTGGAACTTGCTGCCAGGAGAGATGGTGGAAGCAGATACGATAGCAACGTTTAAGAGACATCTTGACAAATACATGAAAAGGAAGGGAATAGAGGGATATGGGCCCCGGAAGTGCAGAAGGTGTTAGTTTAGGCAGGCATCAAGATCAGCGCAGGCTTGGAGGGCCGAATGGCCTGTTCCTGTGCTGTACTGTTCTTTGTTCTGGACGGTAGAAGACAAGTGTCAAGATAATGGGTACATACTCGAATTGGGAAAAGGTGACTCGCGATCTGTGCTCGGGCCACAACCATTCACTATATTTATAATGACTTAGCTAACCCAATAAACAGCCATACATCCAAGTGTTTGCAATGACAAATATTGATGGTACATTAATTTGTGTGGACAGCAGCATTAAATTACAATAAGACATTGGGCAAAACTATGGCAGATTTCAAAACAAGTAAATGTGAGGTCAAAGTTGGGGACCAAAAAAAGGACAGAAAGAGTACAATTTAAATTGTGTAAAGCTAGGGCCAGTGGAAGTCCAAAGAGATTTAGGGGTCCATGTAAACAGATCACTAAATGTAGTAGTCAGGTACAAAATATAATCAAAAAGCCAAACGGAATATATCTTATAACTAGGGAGCTAGAACAGAAAAGGAAATTTTGCTACAACTGTACAAAGACCTGATTAGACCATATCTGGAGTGATGTGTATGGTTCTGGGCACCGGACATTAGAAAGGATATATTGGCCTTGGAAGGAGTGCAGCACAGATTCACCAGAATATTACCAGAGCTTCAACGGTTAGATTATGAGGAGAGATGACATAAACTAGACTTCCTTCCCTGAATATAGGTTAAGAGATGATTTGATTGAGGTTTTTAGGATTTTGAAGTAATTAATAAGGCAGAGAGAGAATCTTTTTCCACTGGTGGGAAAGGCTTTTTTTTAATTAATTCATCGGATGTGGGCTTTGCCAGCCAAACCAGCACTTGCTCCCCACTGCGGCACAGTGGTTAGCACCGCAGCCTCACAGCTCCAGCAATCCGGGTTCAATCCTGGGTACTGCCTGTGTGGAGTTTGCAAGTTCTCCCTGTGTCTGCGTGGGTTTCCTCCGGTTTCCTCCCACAGCCAAAAGACTTGCAGGTTGATAGGTAAATTGGCCATTATAAATTGCCCCTAGTATAGGTAGGTGGTGGGGGGATATAGGGACAGGTGGGGATGTGGATAGGAATATGGGATTAGTGTAGGATTAGTATAAATGGGTGGTTAATGGTCGGCACAGACTTGGTGGGCCGAAGGGCCTGTTTCAGTGCTGTATCTCTAAATCTAAAAAATCCCAAACTGCCCCAACTGAGTAGCTTGCTCCGCCACTTCACAGGGCAGTTTAGAGTCAACTAGATTGTTGAGAGTCTGGAATTACATGTAGCTCAGACCATGTAAAGGAGGCAGATTTCTTTCCCTGAAGGATATTTTTTTTAATTAATTCATGGGATGTGGGTGTCGCTGGCCCGGCCAGCATTTATTGCCCATCCCTATTGCCCTTGAGAAGGTGGTGGTGAGCTGCCTTCTTAAACCGCTGCAGTCCATTTGGGGTAGGTACACCCACAGTGCTGTTAGGAAGGGAGTTCCAGGATTTTGACCCAGCGACAGTGAAGGAACGGCGATATAGTTCCAAGACAGGATGGTGTGTGACTTGGAGGGGAACTTGCAGGTGATGGTGCTCCCATGTATGTGCTGCCCTTGTCCTTCTAGTTGGTAGAGGTCGCGGGTTTGGAAGGTGCTGTCGAAGGAGCCTTGGTGCATTGCTGCAGTGCATCTTGTAAATGGTACACACTGCCGTCACTGTGCGTCGGTGGTGGAGGGAGTGAATGTTTGTAGATGGGGTGCCAATCAAGCGGGCTGCTTTGTCCTGGATGGTGTCGAGCTTTTTGAGTATTGTTGGAGCTGCACCCATCCAGGCAAGTGGAGAGTATTCCATCACACTTCTGACTTGT
This sequence comes from Heterodontus francisci, assembly GCF_036365525.1. Lineage (NCBI taxonomy): Eukaryota > Metazoa > Chordata > Chondrichthyes > Heterodontiformes > Heterodontidae > Heterodontus > Heterodontus francisci. The sequence goes on from NC_090387.1 coordinate 1,132,054, forward strand.
GCCTAGTAGATGGTGGACAGGCTTTGGGGAGTCAGGTGGTGAGTTACTCGCCTCACGATTCCCAGCCTCTGACCTGCTCTTGTAGCAACGGTATTTATATGGCTACTCCAGTTCAGTTTCTGGTCAATGGTAGCCCCTAGGTTGTTGATAGTGGGGGATTCAGCGATGGTAATGCCTTTGAATGTCAAGGGGAGATGGTTAGATGCTCTCTTGTTGGAGATGGTCATTGCCTGGCACTTGTGTGGCGCGAATGTTACTTGCCACTTATCAGCCCAAGCCTGGATATTGCCCAGGTCTTGCTGTATTTCTACATGGACTGCTTCAGTATCTGAGGAGTCACGAATGGTGCTGAACATTGTGCAATCATCAGCGAACATCCCCACTTCTGACCTTATGATTGAAGGAAGGTCATTGATGAAGCAGCTGAAGATGGTTGGGCCTAGGACACTACCCTGAGGAACTCCTGCAATGATGTCCTAGAGCTCAGATGATCGACCTCCAACAACCACAACCATCTTCCTTTGTGCTGGGTATGACTCCAGCCAGTGGAGGGCTTTCCCCCTGATTCCCATTGACCTCAGTTTTGCTGGGGCTCCTTGATGCCATACTCGGTCAAATGCTGCCTTGATGTCAAGGGCAGTCACTCTCACTTCTGGAGTTCAGCTCTTTTGTCCATGTTTGAACCAAGGCTGGAATGAGGTCAGGAGCTGAGTGGCCCTGGCGGAACCCAAACTGAGCGTCACTGAGCAGGTTATTGCTAAGCAAGTGACACTTGATGGCACTGTTGATGACACCTTCCATCACTTTACTGATGATTGAGAGTAGGCTGATGGGGCAGGAATTGGCCGGGTTGGACTTGTCTTGTATTTTGTGCACAGGACATACCTGGGCAATTTTCCACATTGCAGGGTAGATGCCAGTGTTGTAGCTGTACTGGAACAGCTTGGCTAGGGGCGCGGCAAGTTCTGGAGCACAGGTCTTCAGTTCCAATGCCGGAATATTGTCAGGGCCCATAGCTTTTGCAGTATCCAGTGCTTTCAGTCGTTTCTTGATATCACGCGGAGTGAATCGAATTGGCTGAAGTCCGGCATCTGTGATGCTGGGGACTTCAGGAGGAGGCCAAGATGGATCATCGACTCGGCACTTCTGGCTGAAGATTGTTGCAAATGCTTCAGCCTAATCTTTCGCACTGATGTGCTGGGCTCCTCCATCATTGAGGATGGGGATATTTGTGGAGCCACCTCCTCCAGTTGGTTGTTTAATTGTCCACCACCATTCACAGCTGGATGTGGCAGGACTGCAGAGCTTAGATCTGATCCGTTGGTTATGGGATCACTTAGCTCTGTCTATCACATGCTGCTTACACAGTTTGGCATGCAAGTAGTTCTGGGTTGTAGCTTCACCAGGTTGACACCTCATTTTGAGGTATGCCTGGTGCTGCTCCTGGCGTGCCCTCCTGCACTCTTCATTGAACCAGGGTTGGTCTCCTGGCTTGATGGTAATGGTAGAGTGGGGGATATGCCGGGCCATGAGGTTACAGATTGTGCTTGAGTACTGAACCAGATGGACTTTTTCTAACCCAACAGTTTCCTGGTCGCCATTACGGAGACTGGCTTTTTAATTCATGATTTAATTAATTAATTGAATTTAAATGCCCCAGCTGCAATGGTCAGGTTTGAACTCATGTCTCCAGATCACTAGTCCAGGCCTCTGGATTACTTGTCCAGTAACATAACCACTATGCTACCATCCCTTGTATTCAAGGGGGGTGTATAGGACAAGGGAATATGGCTTTAAAAATCAGAGCCAGGCCATTCAAGAGAGGGGTTAGGAAACACTTCTTCACAAAAGGGTGACAGAAGTGTGGAACTCTCTCCCACAAAAAGCAGTGGACACTCGCTTAATTAATCATTTTAAATCTGAGATCTATAGATTTTTGCTGGACAGGGGTTTTAAGGATAGAAACATAGAAAAATAGTAGGCCATTCGGCCCTTCGAGCCTGCTCCGCCATTCAATACGATTAAGGCTGATCATCCAAACTGTTCCTGCTTTCTCCCTGTATCCCTTGATCCCATTAGCCCTATCTCTTTCTTGAATATATTTCATGATTTGGCCTCAACTGCTTTCTGTGGTAGAGAATTCCACAAGTTCACCATTCTCTTGAAGAATTCTCTCACCTCAGTCCTAAATGGATTACCCCTTATCCTTAGACTGTGACTCCTGGTCCTGGACTCCCCCGCCATTGGGAACATCCTTCCTGCATCTCGTCTGTCCAGTCCTGTTAGAATTTAGTAGGTTTCTATGAGATCCCCTCTCATTCTTTTAAACTCCAGCGAATACAAGCCTAATCGACCCAATCTCTCTTCATACTTTAGTCCTGCCATCCCAGGAATCAGTCTGGTGAACCTTCGCTGCACTCCCTCCATAGCAAGAACATCCTTCCTCAGATAAGGAGACCAAAACTGCACACAATACTCCAGATGTGGTCTCACCAAGGCCTTGTATAGTTGCAGCAAAACATCCTTGCTCCTGTACTCAAATCCCCTTGCTATGAAGGCCAACATTTGCCTTCTTAACTGCCTGCTGCACCTGCATGCTTACTTTCAACAACTGGTGCACAAGGACACCCAGGTCTTTCTGTACCTCTCCCTTTCCCAATCTATCGCCATTCAGATAATAATCTGCCTTTCTGCTTTTGCCACCAAAATGGATAACCTCACATTTATTCACATTATACTGCATCTGCCATGTATTTGCTCACTCACTCAACTTGTCCAAATCACACTGGAGCTTCTCTGCATCCTCCTCACAGCTCACACTCCCACCCAGCTTTGTGTCATCTGCAAACTTGGATATACTATTTAATTCCCTCATCTATATCATTAATATATATTGCGAATAGCTGGGGTCCTCGCACTGATTCTTGCAGTATTCCACTAGTCACTGCCTACCATTCGGAAAAAGACCTGTTTATTCCTACTCTTTGTTTCCTGTCTGTCAACCAGTTCTCTATCATGCCAGATATGGAGCTAAGGCAAGTGGAGAGAGTTAGGAATCAGATCAGCCACGATGCTCCTGAATAGCGGAACAGGCTCGAGGGGCTGAATGGCCTCCTCCTGTTCCTAAATTCCTTGAAAGTGATGTCAGCCATGAAACTCTATGCCCACTTCTTCTGCCATTTCCTGTCTCAAACCCTCCAATTAGGTTTCCGTTCCTCCATCAAAACTCTCCTAATCCAAGTCACAGAAGACATTCTCTGTGATCATGATGAGCTATCCTGCCTCGATGCCTCTGCCACTTAGAATCTATCCTTTCCAATAGCTCTTCTCCCTTGTCCAGCTCAGTGTGACTGTCCAACTGCAGCCAGAGCATCTCTCACATCACTACGCCTTCTGTCCCACACCATTAAACTCCAGTCCAAGGATCAATCCTGAGACAAACTCCACTTCCTCATCAACATGCTGCCCCAAAGCAACATTATCTGCAGACAATGCGTGAAATGGTATTCCATACTATGTCTACATTCACCCTTCTTCATCGAACCCCATCAACAAAATCAAAAATTAAAATGAAAGGCAGAAAGGTAATGGATGAATCTGGAAGACAGAGGAAACAAAGGTTAGAAAATAAAGAGAGTTTGGCAGGGCTCAAGGGTATCTATTTCAATGCAAGGAGCAAAGCAAATAAAACAAATGAGCTGAGGGCACAGATAGACACGTGGCAGCATGATATCATAGCTATTACAGAAACATGGTTTAAGGAGGGACGGGAATGGCAGCTCAACGTTCCTGAGCATTTCTGACGTCCTGTCGCATGATGTTAGTTTTCTTGAGGCTGATGGTTAGGTCAAATTCGTTGCAGGCAGCCGCGATCCTGCCGATGAGTCTCTGCAGACACTCTTCTGTGTGGGATGTTAATGCAGCATCGTCAGCAAAGAGGAGTTCCCTGATAAGGACTTTCTGCACTTTGGTCTTCGCTCTTAGACGAGCAAGGTTGAACAACCTGCCATCTGATCTTGTGTGGAGGAAAATTCCTTCTTCTGAAGACTTGAGCGCATGTGAGAGCAGCAGTGAGAAGATCCCAAACAGTGTAGGTGCGAGAACACAGCCCTGTTTCACGCCACTCAGGATAGGAAAGGGGTCTGATGAGGCACTGCTATGCTGAATTGCACCTTTCATATTATCATGGAATGATGTGATGATACTTAGTAGCTTTGGTGGACATCCGATCTTTGCTAGTAGTCTGAAGAGACTACGTCTGCTGACGAAGTCAAAGGCTTTGGTGAGATCTATGAAAGTAACGTAGAGGGGCATCTGTTGTTCGCGGCATTTCTCCTGTAGCTGGCGAAGGGGAAGTAGGGGATTTTAATTACCCCATTAACTGGGATAGTTTTAGTGTGAAAGGAATTGAGGGAGCAGAATTCTTGAGGTGCATTCAGGAGAACCTTTTTGCCCAGTCCAACAAGAGAGTGCGCAGTTTCAGACTTAGTTTTAGGAAATTAAGATGGGCAGGTGGAAGGAGTGGTAGTGGGAGAGCATTTTGGTGGTAGTGATCATAATTTAGTCAGTTTTAATATAATTATGGAAAAGGACAGAGATAGAACAGGAATTAGAGTTCTCAACTGGGACAAGGCCAATTTTACTAAACTGAGGAGTGATTTAACGAAAGTGAACTGGAAACAGCTACTTGAAGGCAAATCAGTGGGAGGCATTCAAAGGGGAGATTCAAGGTGTTCAGGGTAAACATGGTCCCACAAAGAAAAAGGGTGAGGTGGCCAGATCTAGAGCCCTATGGATGTCAAGGAGCCTACAGGATAAGATAAGGCAGAAAAGGAAAGATTATGTCCGACACCGAGAGCTCAATACTACAGAAAGTCAAGAGTATAGAAAGTGGAGAGGTGAAATCAAAAAGGAAATTAGGAAAGCAAAGAGAGGGCATGAAAGAATATTGGCAAGCAAAATCACGCTGAACCCAAAGATGTTTTAACAATACATTAAGAGTAAGAGGATAGCTAAGGAGAGAGTAGGGCCATAAAAGACCAAAAAGGTAACCTATGTGTAGGAGCGGAAGATAATAGTATGGCTCTTGATGAATACTTTGCAACTGTCTTCACAAAAGAGGGGGATGATGCAGATATTGTACTGGAGGAAGAGTGTGAAGAATTTGATGTGAGAAACAAAGGGAGAGAGGAAGTATTAATGGGATTAGCACCCTTGAATGTTGATAAACCAACAGGGCCAGATGAAATGTATCCTAGGCTGTTAAAAGAAGCAAGAGAGGAAGTAGCAGAGGGTCTGACCATCATTTTCCAGTCCTCACTGGATACAGTTTTGGTGCCAGAGGATTGGAGAATTGCTAACGTTGTACCTCTGTTTACAAAGGGAGCGAGGGATAGACCGAATAATTACAGGCCAGTCAGTCTAACCTCAGTAGTGGGCAAATTATTGGACTCTATTCTGAGAGACAGGATAAACTGTCACTTAGAAAGGCACAGGTTAATCAAGGATAGTCAGCATGGATTTGTTAAGGGAAGATCTTGTTTGACCAACTTGATTAAATTTTCTGAAGTAACAAGGAAGATATATGAGGATAGTGCAGTTGATGTGGTCTACATGGATTTTAGCATAGCTTTTGACAAGGTCCCACATGGCAGACTGGTTAAAAAAATAAAATCCCATGGGATCCAGGGAAATGCAGCAAGGTGGAGACAAAATTGGCTCAGTGGCAGGAAACAAAGGGTAATTGTTGACGGCTATTTTAGCGACTGGAGGGCTGTTTTCAGTGGTGTTCCGCAGGGCTCAGTACTGGGTCCCCTGCTTTTTGTGGTGTATATTAACGATTTGGATGTAAATTTAGGGGGCCTGATCAAGAAGTTTGCAGATGACACAAAGATTGACCGTGTGGTAGATAGCAAGGAGGATAGCTGTAGGCTGCAGGAAGATATTGATGATCTGGTCAGAGAGGCAGAAAAGTGGCAAATGGAATTCAACTTGGAGAAGTGTGAGGTGAGGCATTTGGGGAGGTCAAACAAGGCAAAGGAATACATGATTAATAGGAAAATACTGAGAAGTGTAGAGGAAGTGAGTGACCTTGGAGTGAATGTCCACAGATCCCTGACGGTAGCAGGACAGGTCGATAAGGTGGGTAAGAAGGCATATGGAATCCTTTCCTTTATTAGCCGAGGTATAGAATACAAGATCAGGGAGGTTACGCTGGAACTGTATAACTCACTGGTTAGTCCACAACTTGATTACTGTGTGCAGTTCTGGTCACCTCATTACAGAAAGGATGTAACTGCACTTGAGAGGGTACAGAGGAGATTTACGAGGATGTTGCCAGGGCTGGAAAAATGCAGCTATGAGGAAAGATTGGATAGGCTGGGGTGGTTCTCCTTAGAACAAAAAAGGCTGAGGGGAGATCTGATTGGAATGTACAAAATTTTGAGGGGCCTGGGTAGAGTGGAGGTGAAGGGTCTATTCTCCTTAGCAGAGAGGTCAGTAATGAGGGGGCAGAGATTTAAAGTGATTGGTAGAAAAATTAGAGGGGAGATGAGGAAACACGTTTTCACCCAGAGGGTGGTGATGGTCTGGAACTCACTGCCTGAAAGAGTAGTTGAGGCAGAAACCCTCAACTCATTCAGAAAGAGTCTGGACATGCACCTCATGTGCTACAACCTGCAGGGCTACAGACCAAATGCTGGAAGGTGGGATTAGAATTTCAGCCGGCACAGACACAATGGACCAAGTGGCCTCTTTCTGTGCCTTAAACGTTCTATGATTCTATGATCTTTTCCGTCTATTCCTTTCTCTCTCCTTTTCCCTTCAGAAGAAGTGTGCTTATGACAGATGCCAGGCTGAATATAGAAAGTCCAGAGGGTAAGTGAAGCAAATAAGAAAAGCAAAGAGACAGCATGAAAAGAGACTGGCAGCTAACACTAAAGGGAATCCCAACGTTTTCTATAGACATATAAATAGTAAAAAGGTGGTAAAAGGAGGAGAGGGGCCAATAAGGAACCATAAAGGGGATTTATATATGAAGGCTGGGGGCATAGTTGAGGTATTAAATGAATACTTTACATCTGTCTTTACCAAGGAAGATGTAACTCAGGCAATGGTGAAAGAGAAGGTAATGCAGACTAGAAGGGTCTAAGATTGATGAAGAGGATCTATTCGATAGTTTGTCTGTACTTAAAGTGGATAAAGCACCAGGACCAAATGAGGTTCATCCAAGGAAACTAAGGAAAGTGAGGGTGGAAATCACGGAGGCAGCAGCCATAATTTTTCAGTCTTCCTTAGGCTTGTGGTGGTGCACGAGTTTACACCCTTTTTTGAACAAGGGTGTAAGCTAAGCACAGCAACTACAGGCCAGTCAGTTTAACTTCAGTGGTGGGGAAACTTGTGGAAAAAGTAATTCGGGACAAAATTAATAGTCACATGGACAAATACAGGTTAATTAAGAAAAGCAAGCATGGATTTCTAAAGGGAATATTGTGTTTAAGTAACTTGGCGTTTTTGAGGAGGTAACAGAGAGGATTGATGAGGGCAATGCTGTTGATGTGGTGTACATGAACTTTCAAAAGGCGCTTGATACTGTGCCACACAACAGACCTGTGAGCAAGGTTATAGCTCATGGAATAAAAGGGATGGTAGCAACATGGATACAAAATTGGCTGAGTGACAGGAAACAAAGAGTAGTGGTTAATGGATGTTTTTCGGCTGGAGGAAGGTTTGTCGTGCAGTTCCCCAGGGGTCAGCGTTGGGACCCCTGCTTTTCTTGATATATATTAATGACCTAGACCTTGGTGTGCAGGGTACAATTGCAAACTTTGCAGATGATATGAAACTTTGAAGAATTGTGAACTGTGAGGAAGATAGTGTCAAACTTCAAAAGGACATAGACAAGTTGGTGGAATGGGCAGACAGGTGGCAGATGAGGTTCAATACAGAGAAATGTGAAGTGATTCATTTTGGTAGTAAGAATATGAGACACAATATTAAATAAAGGGTACAATTCTAAAGGGGGTGCAGGAGCAGAGGGACCTGGGTGTATATGTGCATAAGTCATTGAAGGTGGCAGAACAGGTTGAGAGAGCAGTTAATAAAGCATACAATATCCTGGGCTTTATTAATAGGGGCATAGAGTACAAGAGCAAGGAAGTTATGTTGAACTTGTTTAAGACACTAGTTTGGCCTCAGCTGGAGTACTGTGTCCAGTTCTGGGCGCCGCACTTTAGGAAAGATGTGAAGGCATTGGAGAGAGTACAGAAAAGATTCATCAGAATGGTTCCAGAGACAAGGAACTTCAGTTATGAAAATAGATTGGAGAAGTTAGGACTGTTTTCCTTAGAGGAGAAGGCTGAGAGGTGATTTGGTAGAGGTATTCAAAATCATGAGGGGTCTGGACAGAGTAGATAGAGAGAAACTGTTCCCACTCGTAAAGGATCCACATTTGGTAAGAGAAGCAAAAGTGACATGAGGAAAAACTTTTTCATACAGCAAGTGGTTAAGGTCTGGAATGCTCTGCCTGAGAGTGCAGTGGAGGCAGGTTCAATTGAAGCATTCAAAAGGGAATTAGACTGTTATATGAAAAAGAATGTGCAGGGTCACGGGGAGAAGGCGGGGGAATGGAACTGACTGAATTGCTCTTTGGAAGAGCCGATGCGGACATGATGGGTCGAATGGCCTCCTTCTGCACTGTAGCAATTCTGTGATTCTATGTGCTTATCCAACTTTAAATGCTCCGACACTATTCACCTCAGCTACTCCATGTGGTTGTGAGTTACACATTCTAACTGGTCTCTGGGTAAAGAAGCTTCTCCTGAATTCCCTACCTGAATGGACCTACTAGTGACTATCTTATATTTATGGCCCCTAGTTCTGATCTCTACTGCAAGTGGAAACATCATCTCTACGTCTACTCTATTAAACCTCTTCATAATCATAAAGACTTCTATCGGGTCACCCCTCAGTTTTCTCTTTCCTACAGAAAAAGGCCTGATCCAATCTTTCACGATAGGTATAACTTTTCAGTTCTGGTATCATGCTTATAAACCTTTTTTGCACCCTCTTCAGCGCCTCTATATCTTTTTTATATTATGGAGACCTGACTGTTCACAGTACTTCAAATGTGGTCTAACTGACGTTCTATACAAGTTTAATATAACTTTCCTACTTTTCAATTCTATCCGTCTAGGAATTAACCCAGTGCTTTATCTGCTTTTCTTAATGACCTTATTAACTTTCATTGATACTCTCAGTGACTGGTATATCTATACCCCCAGATCTCTCTGCTCCTCTACCCCATTTAGACTCATTTTCCAAGGAGTATGTGGCCTCCTTATTCTTCCCACCAAAATGGACTACCTCACATTTAGGGTCAAAGTCATAACAGCACAAGAGACTATTTGGTGCGAGTCCATGCTAGCTCTCTGTAGGGAGGACTGAAGTTTATTTGCCAATTACAAGCCCATTCTAAATGTTTATTAATTTATTTCTGTATTTTGTTGCAACAGTCCTTCTTTGAACTAACTACACCATCTCCCCTTCCCATTTGGCGTCATTTGCAAATTTTGACATTGTACTTCCAATTCCCAAGTCCAAACTGTTTCTGTAAATGTTGAACGACTTTGGTCCCTGTACCAATCCTTGTGGAACACCAGTTCCACCATTCGCCAATTCAGTATGTACCTTTATCTCCACTGTTCTGTTTTGTAGCCAACTTGCTATCCATTCTGCTACTTGCCCTCTGACTCCACATGTTCTGACTTCAGTCATGAGGCTATTATGTGGTACCTCATCAAAAGCCTTTTGGAAATCCAAATATATTTATATGGAACTGAGTGAATATGACGTCTACTACTACACTATCCTTATCCAGCCTTTTGTCTTCAAAAAATCCAAAAAGGAAGATTAAGCATGGCCTTTCCTTTTATAATCCATGCTATTCTTTATCATATTTCCAGTTTCTAGATTTTTTATTACATCTTTGAGTAAGGATTCCATTATCCTTCCTACCACCGACTAGCTAAGCTAACTGCTCTGTAGTTCGCAAGAATAAGAACAGAAAATGCTGGAAACATCAGCAAGTCTGGCAGCATGTGGGGAGGCAGTGGTGTAGTGGTAATGTCATTGGACTAGTAATCCACAGCCCAGGCTAATGCTCTGGGGACATGGGTTCAAATTCCACCACGACAGATGGTGAAATTTGAACTCAATTAATAAATCTGGAATTAAAAGCTAGTCTAATGGTTACCATGAAATCATTGTTGATTGTTGCAAAAACCCATCTGGTTCACTAATGTCTAGGAAAGGAAATGTGCTGTCCTTACCTGGTCTGGCCTACATGTGACTCCAGACCCACAGCAATGTGGTTGACTCTTAAATGCCCTCTAAAATGGCCGAGCAAGCCACTCAGTTTGAGGGCAATTAAGGATGGGCAATAAATGCTGGCCTAGTCAGCAACACCCACATCCCACAAAACAAATAAAAAGAAAAGCATCTGTGGAGAGAGAAACAGAGTTAAAGTTTCAGGGGTGCGACCTTTCATCAGAACTGGGAAATGTAAAAAATGTAATAGGCTTTGAGCAAGGTAGAGGGAAGAACAAAAGGGAAGATCTGTGATAGGGTGTAGGGCAGGAGAGATTAAATGACAAGGTTTCATGGTGCAGAGCCAAAGGAAGCGGCAATGGGAAACAAAAGAAACAAAATAGCAGCCATCCGAACACAAAGTAAAGGAATTAACAAAAAAAAAAACACAAAATAAAATGGAGCAGAGGTTATGATCTAAAATTGTTGAACTCAATGTTGAGTCCAGAAGGCTATAAAGTGCCCAGTCAAAAGATGAGGTGCTATTCCTCAAACTTGGGTAGAGCTTCATTGAAACACTGCAGCAGGCCGAGGATAGAGAGGTCCGAGTGGGAGCAAGGTGGAAAATTAAAATGACAGGCAACTGGAAGCTCAGTGTAATGCTTGCAGACTGAACGGAAGTGTTCCACAAAGCAGTCACCCAATCTGCATTTGGTCTCCCCAATGTAGAGGAGACCACATCGTGAGCAGCGAATACAGTATACTTCTTCTTTCTTTCTTTTGGGCCTCCTTATCTCGAGGGACAATGGATACGCGCCTGGAGGTGGTCAGTGGTTTGTGAAGCAGCACCTGGAGTGGCTATAAAGGCCAATTCTGGAGTGACAGACTCTTCCACAGGTGCTGCAGAGAAATTTGTTTGTCGGGGCTGTTGCACAGTTGGCTCTCCCCTTGCGCCTCTGTCTTTTTTCCTGCCAACTACTAAGTCTCTTCGACTCGCCACAATTTAACCCTGTCTTTATGGCTGCCCGCCAGCTCTGGCGAATGCTGGCAACTGACTCCCACGACTTGTGATCAATGTCACACGATTTCATGTCGCGTTTGCAGACGTCTTTATAGCGGAGACATGGACGGCCGGTGGGTCTGATACCAGTGGCGAGCTCGCTGTACAATGTGTCTTTGGGGATCCTGCCATCTTCCATGCGGCTCACATGGCCAAGCCATCTCAAGCGCCGCTGACTCAGTAGTGTGTATAAGCTGGGGGTGTTGGCCGCTTCAAGGACTTCTGTGTTGGAGATATAGTCCTGCCACCTGATGCCAAGTATTCTCCAAAGGCAGCGAAGATGGAATGAATTGAGACGTCGCTCTTGGCTGGCATACGTTGTCCAGGCCTCGCTGCCGTAGAGCAAGGTACTGAGGACACAGGCCTGATACACTCTGACTTTTGTGTTCCGTGTCAGTGCGCCATTTTCCCACACTCTCTTGGCCAGTCTGGACATAGCAGTGGAAGCCTTACCCATGCGCTTGTTGATTTCTGCATCTAGAGACAGGTTACTGGTGATAGTTGAGCCTAGGTAGGTGAACTCTTGAACCACTTCCAGAGCGTGGTCGCCAATATTGATGGATGGAGCATTTCTGACGTCCTGCCCCATGATGTTCGTTTTCTTGAGGCTGATGGTTAGGCCAAATTCATTGTAGGCAGCCGCAAACCTGTCGATGAGACTCTGCAGGCACTCTTCAGTGTGAGATGTTAAAGCAGCATCGTCAGCAAAGAGGAGTTCTCTGATGAGGACTTTCCGTACTTTGGACTTTGCTCTTAGACGGGCAAGGTTGAACAACCTGCCCCCTGATCTTGTGTGGAGGAAAATTCCTTCTTCAGAGGATTTGAACGCATGTGAAAGCAGCAGGGAGAAGAAAATCCCAAAATGTGTGGGTGCGAGAACACAGCCCTGTTTCACACCACTCAGGATAGGAAAGGGCTCTGATGAGGAGCCACCATATTGAATTGTGCCTTTCATATTGTCATGGAATGAGGTGATGATACTTAGTAGCTTTGGTGGACATCCGATCTTTTCTAGTAGTCTGAAGAGACCACGTCTGCTGACGAGGTCAAAGGCTTTGGTGAGATCAATGAAAGCAATGTAGAGGGGCATCTGTTGTTCATGGCATTTCTCCTGTATCTGACGAAGGGAGAACAGCATGTCAATGGTCGATCTCTCTGCACGAAAGCCACACTGTGCCTCAGGGTAGACGTGCTCGGCCAGCTTCTGGAGCCTGTTCAGAGCGACTCGAGCAAAGACTTTCCCCACTATGCTGAGCAGGGAGATTCCACGGTAGTTGTTGCAGTCACCGCGGTCACCTTTGTTTTTATAGAGGGTGATGATGTTGGCATCGCGCATGTCCTGGGGTACTGCTCCCTCGTCCCAGCACAGGCATAGCAGTTCATGTAGTGCTGAGAGTATAGCAGGCTTGGCACTCTTGATTATTTCAGGGGTAATGCTGTCCTTCCCAGGGGCTTTTCCACTGGCTAGAGTATCAATGGCATCACTGAGTTCCGATTTGGTTGGCTGTATGTCCAGCTCATCCATGACTGGTAGAGGCTGGGCTGCATTGAGGGCAGTCTCAGTGACAGCATTCTCCCTGGAGTACAGTTCTAGGTAGTGCTCAACCCAGCGGTCCATCTGTTTGCGTTGGTCAGTGATTATGTCCCCCGATTTAGATTTGAGGGGGGCGATCTTCTTGATGGTTGGCCCAAGAGCTCTCTTCATGCCATCATACATTCCTCTGATGTTTCCGGTGTCTGAGGCCAGCTGAATATGACTGCATAGGTGTTGCCAGTAGTCGTTTGCGCAACGCCTAGCTGTTCTTTGTGCAGTACTTCTGGCTGCTTTAAGTGCTGCGGATGTTAAATCGCTGGGGGCTTTCCCCAGCGATTTAACAGTATACTAAACTGAACGAAATACAAGTAAATCGCTGTTTCATTTGGATAGTGTTTGGGGTCTTGGATGGTGACAAGGGAGGAGGTAAAAGGGTAAATATTGCATCTCCTGCACTTATATGGAAAGGCAGTGAAGTGAAATGAAGGGAAGGGAGGGGTGTTGGGGGTGACCGACGAGTGGAAGAGGGCATCGTGAAAGGAAGGGTCCCTCTGGAATGATGAAAGGGGATGGGAACATGTGTTTGGTGGTAGCATCATGCTGGGGCTGGCAGAAACGGCAGAGGATTATCCGTTGAACATGGAGGCTGTTGGGGTGAAAGGTGAGGACAAGGGGAAGCCAACGCAGCTCTGGGAGGGAAAGAGCGAGAATAGAACTGTATGAATTAGAACGAACCGATCGAGGTCTCTGTCAGCCACAGTGAGGGGAATCCTTGGTTGAGGAAAAAGGAAGACATATTGGAAGTGCTAGCATGGAAGGTTGCATCGTCCAAACAAATGTGACAGAGACGGAGGAACTAGGAGAATGGAATATTGTCCCTACAGGAAGCAGTGTGTAAGGAAATGTAGTCCAGAGAGCTGTGGGAGTCAGTGGCCTTATAGTGAATATATTGGTTAATAGTCTTTCCTAAGAAATGAAGTCAGAGAAGTCAAGGAAGGGGAGGGAAGATGAAATGTTCTGATGAAAGGTCACAGACCTAAAACGTTAACTCTGCTTCTCTCTCTACAGATGCTGCCGGACCTGCTGAGCATTTCCAGCACTTTCTGTTTTTATACAAGGGAAGAGCAGAGTTGGAGATAGACCATGGGGAGGTGAGAGAAGGGTGGAAATTGGAAGCAAAGTCCAATGAAATTTTCCAGTTTAGGGCGAGAGCAGGAGACGGCACTGACACAGTCAATGTACCAGAAAAAGATAGGAGGGCCCGAGTAGGACTTGAACAAAGAATGTTCCACATAACCCACAAAAAGGCACGCATAGCTAGGACCCATAGTAACAACTTTTATTTGTAGGGCTTGAAAAAATGAAAAGTAAAAACTTCAGCATAATTACAATCTCGGCAGATTGCTAACATAGAATGTTGATGGTGTACGGAGTTGAAGGAGGAAGTTGTTCAATGTGAGAACAAGTTTAGCCCAGTGGGAGTGGGTGGAAAATGGTTGGTCCTCCATTCAAGGAAGAGGAGGAAAGCTCTCAAGACCTGGTGGGGAACACAGGTGCAGGGGGATTGGACGTGCATGGTGAATAGGAGAATGTGAGGGCCAGAAAACTGAAACCACTGAAATGACGGAAGAGTCACGGATATCGGTGGGAAGAGACTGAACCAGGGGAGAAAAGATAGGGTTAAGATACAAAGAAATAAGTTCAGTGGGGCAGGAGCAGGCTGAAACTAGGGCAGTCCTGTTTGTGGATCTTGGGAAAGAGGTAAAAGCAGGCTGTTCGGGGCTGGGGGACTATGAGGTTGGAGGCAAGATCTCCAGAGAAGATGAGGTCAGTGACAGTCCTGGATACAATGGCTTGATGATGGTGGTGGTGCCATGGTCCAGGGGAGGTAGGAGGTAGTGTCAGAGAGTTGGCATTCAGCCTCTGCTAGGTAGAGGTCAGTACGCCAGACAACAACTGGACCACCCTTGTCAGCAGCTTTGATGAAGTTAGGGTTGGACCTGAGAGAATGGAGTGCTGCAAATTCAGAGGGAGATAGGTTATAGCAAGTGAGGGGAACAGAGAAATTAACACAGCCGATGTCACGCCAGTAGTTCTCAATGAAAAAAAAACAAGAGGATAAGAGGCCAGAGGGAGGGGTCCAGGTGGAGGCGAATACTGGAGCTGAGTAAAAGTGTCCACCGAGCAGGCGGAAGTCTCCTGGCTAAAGAAGTGGCACGGAGGTGAAGGTGATGAAAGAAGAGCTGAGTGTTGTGTCGAACTCAAAATTCATTGAGGTGTGAGTGTAAAGAGATGAAGCTGAGAACTTCGCTGTGGACAGAACATTCAGAGTCAGAGAAGGGAAGGTTGGAGGTTAGCATGAATACACGGCAAGGGGTGAGATCTGAAGGAGGGATAGAATCAGAGGGTGGGGAAGGGGAAGAAGGATCCAGAGGGGTGTTGGTATCCATGAGTTATTGAAGCTTGTGATCCTTCACCCCGAAAGATAAAATTTTTTTTGTTAAAGCGCCGGATCAGGCAGAAGATGAAATGAGACCGAGGACCTCAGAACAGCTTTAAAATAGAGCGAGTCCGTGTTGCTGAAAAGAGAATTCGAGAGCGTGCGTGTGAAGACGCATGGCTTTGAGTGCGGATCTCAGGAAACAGCAAGAACAATGGTTCAAGGAATTCTGAATGCCCACGAGGTATCTGTAATCATGGGTGGATCTAAAACATGAATGGTGGAATTTCAGCTGGAATGCATGTGAAATAAGTTGAAGCCAGCGGTGGTAGTAGAAGCAGATACATTAGGGACATTTAAGCAACTCTTGGATAGGTACATGGATGATAGTAGAATGAAGGGTATGTAGGTAGTTTGATCTTAGATAAGGTTAAAGGGTCGGCACAACATCGTGGGCCGAAGGGCCTGTACTGTGCTGTACTGTTCTATGTTCTATAGTTGCTGAGGAAGGAGATGTGTCTGTGAAAGGAAGTTTTGGTAGATACCTGATCAAAGAGAAATGAAGGCACAAGAGAAAAATGGAAATCTCGTCAGAGAGAAGAGCAGAACTTTTCCAAGGTAGGCATTCCTGGAAGAGACATGGCAGTGAATCAAACACTAATATAATAGCAAAATAGTGCAGATCCTGGAAATCCAAAATAAAAACAGAAAATGCTAGAAATACTCAGCAGGTCTGGCAGCATCTGTGGAGACAGTGTCCCTAGAATTGTTCTATTTCCCTTTTAAGGTACAGTAATCACGTTAGCTGTCTTAGCACTATTCCTTTTTCTAATGAATTTCATTTATATGTAATAGTGCCTCTGCTATCTTTGCCCCAACTTCTTTTAGCTTCCACATGTAAGCTGACAGCCCACAGTTCTACCTTTCCATCCCCTCTCTCGAACGTTCCACGATCACTGTGCTGTTGGACTGCTTGTTAGACATCCAGTCCGAATGAGCCACAATTCCCTCCAATTGCACATTGGGAAGACTGAAGCCATTGTTTTTGGCCCCAGCCACAAATTCTATTCTCTAACCAATTCCATCCCCCTTTCTGTTTCAGGTGGTACCAGACTACTACCCACAGCTGGGTTTCGACCCCACGTCCTCCCCATTGCCCACCTCCACCTCAGCCCATCAGCTACTGAAACCCTCACCTTTCCATTGTGACTGCCAAACTCAACTATTCAAATGCTCTCTTCAACCTCCATAAACTTTAGCTCATGCAAAACTCTGTTGCCAATATCCTAACTCGCACCAAGTTCTATTCCCCCCCATCACCCCCGTACTGGCTCAAAATTACAATTCCCATTATTGCGTACAGTTGTCTGCTTTTCTCTATAACCTCCTGCAGTAAAATATTCCCCCGACTCTGACCTTTTGTACATCCCCCTCCCTTCGCCCCACCATTATGCCTTCAGTTCTTTAGGCAGTATGGGGCCAGGGGTAATTACCTGCTTTGTTCCTCCTTGTAGGATCAGCAACTCCTTGATGACAATCGGCTGATATACTCGATCCAGAAGATTCTGCAATGCCTCCCGACAGCTCTGCTGCTCAGCATCGGTGAGAACCTGGCAGCGGCAAACATGTTACACAAAACTGCAAACCGTCACCTCAATACCAACAACTTGAGCAGTGCAGTTTCATTTTTGCTCTTTAAGCTTGGGAGGTGTGTCAAACACAAAGCTAAGAATCTGTAACTTATTATCTTAGTAAAATAATAAACTAAATAAACAAATTAATCGATAGAACTAAAATAATTGATCGAACAATAATTGTGACTAATTAAATAAGGAAACAGTTTAGACAGACATGGCAGAGCAGGTAGTGTGCCATAGTTGTAGCATGTCAGTTTCTGGACAGCATTGGGGTCCTGAACAACTGTACCTGCGGTAGGTGTCAGCATTGCCCTTGAACTGAGTGGCTTGCTAGGCCATTTCAAAGGGCATTTAAGAGTCAACCACATTGCTGTGGATCTGGAGTCACATGTATTCCAGACTAGGTAAGTTTGGCAGATTTCCTTCCTTAAAGGACATTAGTGAACCAGATGGGTTTTTACAACAATCGAAAATGGTTTCATTTTTTTTAAATTCTAGATTTATGAACTGATTTCAAATTTCACCATCTGCTGTGGTGGGATTCGAACCAATGTTCCCAGAGCATTAGCCTGGGCTCTGGATTACTAGTTTAGTGACATTACCACTACGCCACCGCCTCCCCTCAAAAATTCCCAGGACCTAATGGCCTACATCCTAGGGTTCCAAAAGAGGTAGCTGCAGAGATAGTGGATGCACTAGTTATGATTTTCCAAAATACCCTAGATTCTGGAACGGTCCCAGCAGATTGGAATGTAGCAAATGTAACTGCTATTCAAGAAAGGAGGGAGAGAGAAAATAGGGAACAGCAGGCCAGTTAACCTGACATTATTCATCAGGAAAATGCTGCAATCTATTAAGGAAATCTTAATGCACTTAGAAAACCATAGTATGATCAGACAGAGTCTTACAAAAGGGAAATCATTTTGACAAATTTAGATGTAACTAGTAGGATAGATACAGGGGAGCCAGTAGATGCTGTGTACATGGAATTGAAAAAGGCATTCAATAACGTGCCACACAAAAGGTTAATACACAAGAAAGGGGCTCATGGAATTGGGGTTAATATATTGTATGTGATAGAGGATTGATTAACAGACAGGAAACAGAGTAGGAATAAACAGGGCATTTTCAAGTTGTCAGGCTGTAACTAGTGGAGTGCTGCAAGGATCAGTGCTGGGGCCTCAGCTATTTACAATCTATATTAATGACTTAGACAAAAAGACCAAGAATAATGTATCCATGTACGCTGATGATACAAAGTGAGATGGGTATGTAAGCTGCGTGGACACAAAGAGACTGCAAAGAGATATAGACAGGTTAAATGAATGGGCAGATGGAATGTAATGTGAAGTTACTGTAATAAGAACAGAAAAGCAGAATATTTTTTACAAGGCATAAAACTTTTAAATGTTGATGTTCAGAGAGACATTGGTGTACTCGTACAAGGAACACAAAGTTAGCATGCAGGTATAGCAATTCGAATGCAAATGGCATGTTGGCCTTTACGGCAAGGGGATTGGAGTACAAGAATAAGGAAGTCTTGCTACAGTTGTATAGGACATTAAAGGCCTGCTACCCGAACCAAACCTGACAGCACATGACGACGTGTCAGGTTCGGGTTGGGTCGCTCTTCCGGGTCTGGCTTTTGGGGTTGGATTGACGCAGTATTAATTGGACTTGAAAGGTTGTTTAAAAAGATTATGATTGGAGCCACAAAGTCAGTGATTGTTTGGTCACAAGTTAAACAGAAATCCATGGAGTTGTGCCCAGACAGGTTGTGCCACACTGTACCAGTATATGTACTGCTTAAAATAAACACAGCAATTGCCCAAAGGCTCAGAAAATATTATACATTACCTAGAGTCCTGCTTTACAGGTTGAAATACTGGCTGCAAGCTTATCCAGTGAGCAGCTGAGGTGCAGAGACCAGGAAGGTCCTGAGAGATTAATTATAAAATATACAGTATTTATATAAAAATACAAAATGATCACCATCAGGACTCTAGTCTACACACATACAGTACAGTACTAGAATCCAATGTCTCTCTGAACATCAACATTTAAAAGTTTTATGCCTTGTAAAAAATATTCTGCTTTTCTGTTCTTATTACCAAAATGAATAACTTCACATTACATTCCATCTGCCCATTCATTTAACCTGTCTATATCTCTTTGCAGTCTCTTTGTGTCCACGCAGCTTGCATTCCCATCTCGCTTTGTATCATCAGCATACATGGATACATTATTCTTGGTCTCTTCGTCCAAGTCATTAATATAGATTGTAAATAGCTGAGGCCCCAGCACTGATCCTTGCAGCATATTTAAGGCCGAGAGAGAGATTTTTGTTCCATCAGGGACACGAGGGATATGGGGAGCAGGCAGGAAAGTGAAATTGAGGCAGATCAGTCATGATCGTGTTGAATGGTGGAGCAGGCTTGCGGGGTTGCATGGTCTACTCCTGCTCCTATTTCTTGTGTTATGTTCAGGTCAGGTATGGCAATTAACCCCAAACTAATCACCTGGCAAATGAGTTCTCTAGAGGAAACAGCATTGTGTCCATATTTGCTGCCCCCTCCATGGAGCTGCGGAGCCGGGAGAGTGAGGGAATCTTTGCACTACCTAGCCTATCACAAGTTGAATGCACAAAGCTGCACCCTCGCAAGGCACAAGGGAAAAACTACTGCAATCAAGTTACAAGCAGTCCAGGGACTGTAATTTCACGCAGGGTGGCGGGCTGGAGGACAAGACGGCAGCAGATCAAAACCCATCTACACTCGCTATACGAGGGTTCAAGCTCATCCTGCATGTTGGCAGACTCTGTTTCCTCAAACAAGGGCCACACCTGGACAGTAAGTGTCAATAGGCTACTCAACCCCAGAGGCATCACGGGAAGCCCACTCCTCCCCTCACAGGACAGCAGGGCTCACTGGATAGTGATCAGGAGTTCTAGCACCGAGGACCCAGCTGAGCTCTCACAGCCAACACAGACTGGCAAATCCGGGTCTTTTGGGTTCTACAGAAACCCCCAGGGCTTCTCCCACTGAGCCTCAAATACAAAACTAAAAGCTGCAAACACCAGAAACACGGAAGATGGGTGAGTTATCTGGTGAGAGAACAGGTTGGACATTGGGCCAGCCAAGCTGTTCAGCCCTGCTCTCTCTGTGGATGCTGACTGTTGAGAATCAGAGCCAGGGAATAATCTTCCCCTCGGACCCGTTCAGGAACTTGCTTTTAGAAATAGCTCCAGGCTGCCACTAATTACCATCAGGGTCGGTTACTGTACCTTCGGTGTCTCTCTGTTCTGCTGTGAGCCCTCCTCTGATACCGAACTCTGACATTTATTTGGTGAATACCCCAGTTGGCAGAGACTAGCTAACAGATCTCCAAGGTGCCTGGTGAGAATCAGGCTCTCTAAGGAAGGATGCTGAGCGATGTCGAGGAGCACCAGGGTGACAGTGTGCAGCCGCCACATTCTGCTGGGAGATGCCATGCGACAAACCATCTTCTCAACTGTCGCTGCAAAATCCGACCTGCGGCTGAGAGGAGTTCCGACTCCTGGCAAGAGGTATGGGCATATCCCAAGAGTGACAATAAACTGCAGTGCAGACTGGACTGTTTTCTGTTGTGAGATACTAAGGGTGTCAGGAGGCAGTGCTGGTGCACACTCTGGTGTCTTTGGATTTGGTTTTGGGGGTGTGAATTGTGCTAACAGCTCAATCATTGCCTGCTTCAAACACAAGAGCAGCACCAGGGCCTCAGTAACAAAGCTCCACACAGCATCATCTGACTTCACCGACCACGCTAACTGGGACATCATGCGCTCCCTTAGCCGCTGCAAAGTTGCCCTGTCAGGATCCTGCCACAGCTTTTGCTCCAACACCGACCGATTATGAGACAATGTCCGCAGTAGCACATCCTCTCGGCTTGTCTGTGCCGTCAGCACGCACGCTTCTGAAAAGAATATAAATAAAATTCATCAGCTGAAGGATGAGACTAATTGAATAACTGGACTGGTGTTTCTTCCACACTAGTCTCGAGAGGCCTACAGCCACAGAAAGAAAGGTGCAAAGAAAGAGCAAGTTTGTATTCTGGAATACTGCAGCCTGGAATCTCCGCCTGGATTCTGGGCTGAAGACTCTGAAATTGGGTTGAACTCATGACCTTCAGCCCCGGAGATGGGTCTGCGCCAGACTGAGGTACGGGCTGACATTTATTATTCAAGCCTCTCGACCCTATAATATAGCCCCTCCCCTCACTTCCCAGTATCTACAAACACCCCCTCTCCTCATTCCCTCCGCGCCACCCCCAGGCCCTCCGCCCCTAACCCACCCGACCCCTGGGCCTCCCTCACACCCCCCAAGCTCGGGGCCCCTCTCCTCATTTCCCCGCCCCAGGCCTCCCACTCCCTACCTCTCCTCACCCCCCCGACCCCCTCCTCACCCTCCCCCCTCATCTCCCACCTCCCCTCCCCCTCACCTCTCCCCCCTCACCTCTCCCTCCTCACCCCCCCTCCCCTCTCCCTCCTCACCCCCCCCTCCCCTCTCCCTCCTCACCCCCCCCTCCTCCTCCTCCTCTTCACCCCCCCCCTCCTCCTCCTCCTCTTCACCCCCCCCTCCTCCTCCTCCTCTTCACCCCCCCTCCCTCCTCCTCTTCACCCCCCCTCCCTCCTCCTCCTCACCCCCCCCTCCTCACCCCCCCTCCTCCTCACCCCCCCTCCTCCTCCTCCTCCTCCCCACCCCCCCTCCTCCTCACCCCCCCTCCTCCTCCTCACCCCCCCTCCTCCTCCTCCTCACCCCCCCCTCTCCTCCTCCTCACCCCCCCCTCCTCCTCCTCACCCCCCCCCTCCTCATCCTCACCCCCCCCTCCTCCTCCTCCTCACCCCCCCTCCTCCTCCTCCTCCTCCCCACCCCCCCTCCTCCTCCTCCTCCTCCCCACCCCCCCTCCTCCTCACCCCCCTCCTCCCCCCTCCTCCTCACCCCCCCTCCTCCTCCTCCTCACCCCCCCTCCTCCTCCTCCTCCTCACCCCCCCTCCTCCTCCTCCTCACCCCCCCCTCTCCTCCTCCTCACCCCCCCCTCCTCCTCCTCACCCCCCCCCTCCTCCTCCTCACCCCCCCCTCCTCCTCCTCCTCCTCACCCCCCCCTCCTCCTCCTCCTCCTCACCCCCCCCTCCTCCTCCTCCTCCTCACCCCCCCCTCCTCCTCCTCCTCCTCACCCCCCCCTCCTCCTCCTCCTCCTCACCCCCCCCTCCTCCTCCTCCTCCTCACCCCCCCCTCCTCCTCCTCCTCCTCACCCCCCCCTCCTCCTCCTCACCCCTCCTCCTCCTCCTCCTCCTCACCCCCCCTCCTCCTCCTCCTCACCCCCCCCTCCTCCTCCTCCTCCTCACCCCCCCCCTCCTCCTCCTCCTCACCCCCCCCCCCTCCTCCTCACCCCCCCTCCTCCTCCTCACCCCCCCCTCCTCCTCCTCACCCCCCCCTCCTCCTCCTCACCCCCCCCCTCCTCCTCCTCACCCCCCCCCTCCTCCTCCTCACCCCCCCCCTCCTCCTCCTCCACCCCCCCTCCTCCTCCTCACCCCCCCCTCCTCCTCCTCACCCCCCCTCCTCCTCCTCCTCACCCCCCCCTCCTCCTCCTCCTCACCCCCCCCTCCTCCTCCTCCTCACCCCCCCCTCCTCCTCCTCCTCACCCCCCCCTCCTCCTCCTCCTCACCCCCCCCTCCTCCTCCTCCTCACCCCCCCTCCTCCTCCTCCTCACCCCCCCCTCCTCCTCCTCCTCCTCACCCCCCCCTCCTCCTCCTCCTCACCCCCCCCTCCTCCTCCTCCTCACCCCCCCCTCCTCCCCCCTCCTCCTCCTCACCCCCCCTCCTCCTCCTCCTCACCCCCCCCTCCTCCTCCTCCTCACCCCCCCCCTCCTCCTCCTCACCACCCCCTCATCTCCCACCCCCTCATCTCCCACCCCCTCATCTCCCACCCCCTCATCTCCCAACCCCCTCATCTCCCACCCCTCCTCACCACCCCCTCATCTCCCACCCCTCATCTCCCACCCCTCCTCACCACCCCCTCATCTCCCACCCCCTCATCTCCCACCCCCTCATCTCCACCCCCTCATCTCCCACCCCTCCTCCTCCTCACCCCCCCTCCCCCCCCCTCATCTCCCACCCCTCCTCCTCCTCACCCCCCCTCCCCCCCCCTCCCCCTCACCCCCCCTCCCCCTCACCCTCCTCCTCCCCCCCCCCTCCTCCACCCCTCCTCCTCCTCCGCCCCCTCCTCACCCCCACTCCCCCTCCGCCCCCTCCTCACCCCACTCCCCCTCCGCCCCCTCCTCACCCCCACTCCCCCTCCGCCCCCTCCTCACCCCCACTCCCCCTCCGCCCCCTCCTCACCCCCACTCCCCCTCCGCCCCCTCCTCACCCCCACTCCCCCCTCCGCCCCCTCCTCACCCCCACTCCCCCTCCTCCCTCACCCCCACTCCCCCTCCTCCCTCACCCCCACTCCCCCTCCTCCCTCACCCCCACCCCCCTCACACCCTCACCCCCAACCTCCTCACCCCCACTCCCCCTCCTCCCTCACCCCCACTCCCCTCCTCCCTCACCCCCTCCTCCCTCACCCCCACTCCCCCTCCTCCTCACCCCACTCCCCCTCCCCCTCCTCCCTCACCCCCCACTCCCCCTCCTCCCTCACCCCCCACTCCCCCTCCTCCCTCACCCCACTCCCCCTCCTCCCTCACCCCCCCTCCTCCCTCACCCCCACTCCCCCTCCTCCCTCACCCCCACTCCTCCTCCTCACCCCCACTCCCTCTCCTCACCCCCACTCCCTCTCCTCACCCCCACTCCCTCTCCTCACCCCCACTCCCTCTCCTCACCCCCACTCCCTCTCCTCACCCCCACTCCCTCTCCTCACCCCCACTCCTCTCCTCACCCCCACTCCCTCTCCTCACCCCCACTCCCACTCCTCACCCCCACCCCCACTCCTCCCTCTCACCCCACTCCCCCTCTCCTCACCCCCACTCCTCCCTCTCCTCACCCCCACTCCTCCCTCTCCTCACCCCCACTCCTCCCTCTCCTCACCCCCACTCCTCCCTCTCCTCACCCCCACTCCTCCCTCTCCTCACCCCCACTCCTCCCTCCTCCCTCTCCACTCCCCCTCCTCACCCCCCCCTCCCCCCTCTCCTCACCCCTCTCCTCACACCCCCCTCCCCCCCTCTCCTCACACCCCCTCCCCCCTCTCCTCACCCCCCCCTCCCCCTCTCCTCACACCCCCCCTCCCCCCTCTCCTCACCCCCCCCTCCCCCCCTCTCCTCACCCCCCCTCCCCCCTCTCCTCACCCCCCCCCTCCCCCCTCTCCTCACCCCCCACTCCCCCTCTCCTCACCCCCCACTCCCCCTCTCCTCACCCCCCACTCCCCCTCTCCTCACCCCCCACTCCCCCTCCATCCTCACCCCCCACTCCCCCTCTCCTCACCCACCACTCCCCCTCTCCTCACCCCCCACTCCCCTCTCCTCACTCACCACTCCCCCTCTCCTCACCCACCACTCCCCCTCTCCTCACCCACCACTCCCCCTCTCCTCACCCACCACTCCCCCTCTCCTCACCCACCACTCCCCCCTCTCCTCACCCCCCACTCCCCCTCTCCTCACCCCCCACTCCCCCTCTCCTCACCCCCCACTCCCCCTCTCCTCACCCACCACTCCCCCTCTCCTCACCCCCCACTCCCCCTCTCCTCACCCCCCCACTCCCCCTCTCCTCACCCCCCCACTCCCCCCTCTCCTCACCCCCCCACTCCCCCTCTCCTCACCCCCCCACTCCCCCTCTCCTCACCCCCCCACTCCCCCTCTCCTCACCCCCCCACTCCCCTCTCCTCACCCCCCCACTCCCCTCCTCCCTCTCCTCACCCCCCACTCCCCCTCCTCCCTCTCCTCACCCCCCACTCCCCCTCCTCACCCCCCACTCCCCTCCTCCCTCTCCTCACCCCCCACTCCCCCTCCTCCTCTCCTCACCCCCCACTCCCCTCCTCCCTCTCCTCAACCCCCACTCCCCCTCCTCCCTCTCCTCAACCCCCACTTCCCCCTCCTCCCTCTCCTCACCCCCCACTCCCCCTCCTCCCTCTCCTCATCCCCCACTCCCCCTCCTCCCTCTCCTCATCCCCCACTCCCCCTCCTCCCTCTCCTCATCCCCCACTTCCCCCTCCTCCCTCTCCTCATCCCCCACACCCCCTCCTCCCTCTCCTCATCCCCCACTCCCCCTCCTCCCCCTCCTCCCTCTCCTCATCCCCCACTCCCCCTCCTCTCCTCACCCCCCCACTCCCCTCCTCACCCCCCACTCCCCCTCCTCCTCACCCCCACTCCCCCTCCTCCTCACCCCCCACTCCTCCCCCCTCCTCACCCCCACACCCTCCCCCTCCTCACCCCCCACTCCCCTCCTCCCCCCACACTCCCCCTCCTCCCCCCCACACTCCCCCTCCTCCCCCCCACACTCCCCCTCCTCCCCCCCACACTCCCCCTCCTCACCCCCAACACTCCCCCTCCTCACCCCCACACTCCCCCTCCTCACCCCCACACTCCCCCTCCTCACCCCCACACTCCCCCTCCTCACCCCCACAACTCCCCCTCCTCACCCCCACACTCCCCCTCCTCACCCCCCACCACTCCCCCTCCTCACCCCCACACTCCCCCTCCTCACCCCCACACTCCCCCTCCTCACCCCCACACTCCCCCTCCTCACCCCCACACTCCCCCTCCTCACCCCACACTCCCCCTCCTCACCCCCACACTCCCCCTCCTCACCCCCACACTCCCCCTCCTCACCCCCACACTCCCCCTCCTCCGTCTCCTCACCCCCCACTCCCCCGTCTCCTCACCCCCCCACTCCCCCTCCTCACCCCCCACTCCCCCTCCTCACCCCCCACCCCCCTCCTCACCCCCACCCCCTCCTCTCACCCCCCACTCCCCCTCCTCCCTCTCCTCACCCCCCTCCTCCCTCTCCTCACCCCCCACTCCCCCTCCTCAACCTCCTCACCCCCCCCTCCCCCTCCTCACCCCCCCTCCTCTCCTCACCCCCCCACTCCCCTCCTCTCCTCACCCCCCACTCCCCCTCCTCTCCTCACCCCCCACTCCCCCTCCTCTCCTCACCCCCCACTCCCCCTCCTCTCCTCACCCCCCACTCCCCCTCCTCTCCTCACCCCCCACTCCCCCTCCTCTCCTCACCCCCCACTCCCCCTCCTCTCCTCACCCCCCACTCCCCCTCCTCTCCTCACCCCCCACTCCCCCTCCTCTCCTCACCCCCCACTCCCCCTCCTCTCCTCACCCCCCACTCCCCCTCCTCACCCCCCACTCCCCCTCCTCACCCCCCACTCCCCCTCCTCACCCCCCACTCCCCCTCCTCCCTCTCCTCACCCCCCTCCTCCCTCTCCTCACCCCCCACTCCCCCTCCTCCCTCCCCACTCCCCCTCCTCCCTCTCCTCACCCCCCACTCCCCCTCCTCCCTCTCCTCACCCCCCACTCCCCCTCCTCACCCCCCACTCCCTCTCCTCACCCCCCACTCCCCCTCCTCCCTCTCCTCACCCCCCCACTCCCCTCCTCCCTCTCCTCATCCCCCACTCCCCCTCCTCCTCTCCTCATCCCCCACACCCCCTCCTCCCTCTCCTCATCCCCCCACTCCCCCTCCTCCCCCCCTCCTCACCCCCCCACTCTCCCTCCTCACCCCCCACTCCCCCTCCTCCCCCTCCTCCTCACCCCCCTCCTCCTCCTCCTCACCCCCCTCCTCCTCCTCCTCACCCCCCACTCCTCCCCCTCCCACCCCCACTCCTCCCCCTCCTCACCCCCCACTCCTCCCCCTCCTCACCCCCCCTCACCCCCACACTCCCCCTCCTCACCCCCACACTCCCCCTCCTCACCCCCACACTCCCCCTCCTCACCCCCACACTCCCCTCCTCACCCCACACTCCCCCTCCTCACCCCCACACTCCCCCTCCTCACTCCCCCTCCTCCGTCTCCTCACCCCCCACTCCCCCGTCTCCTCACACCCCCACTCCCCCGTCTCCTCACCCCCACTCCCCCGTCTCCTCACCCCCCACTCCCCCTCCTCACCCCCCACTCCCCCTCCTCACCCCCCACCCCCCACTCCCCCTCCTCCCTCTCCTCATCCCCCACTCCCCCTCCTCCCCCTCCCCCCTCTCCTCATCCCCCACTCCCCCCTCCTCAACCCCCCTCCCCCTCCTCACCCCCCACTCCCCCTCCTCACCCCCTCCCCCACTCCCCCTCCTCACCCCCCACTCCCCCCTCCTCACCCCCCACTCCCCCTCCTCACCCCCCACTCCCCCTCCTCACCCCCCACTCCCCCTCCTCACCCCCCACTCCCCCTCATCCCTCTCCTCACCCCCCTCCTCCCTCACCTCACCCCCCTCCTCCTCTCCTCACCCCCCTCCTCCCTCTCCTCACCCCCCTCCTCCCCCTCCTCACCCCCCTCCTCCCCCTCCTCACCCCCACTCCCCCTCCTCACCCCCCACTCCCCCTCCTCACCCCCTCCTCCCTCTCCTCACACCCCACTCCCCCTCCTCCCTCTCCTCACCCCCCACTCCCCCTCCTCCCTCTCCTCCCTCTCCTCACCCCCCACTCCCCCTCCTCCCTCTCCTCACCCCCACTCCCCCTCCTCCCTCTCCTCACCCCCCACTCCCCCTCCTCCCTCTCCTCACCCCCCACTCCCCCTCCTCCCTCTCCTCACCCCCCACTTCCCCCTCCTCACCCCCACTCACTCCCCCTCCTCCCCCTCCTCACCCCTCTCCACTCCCCCCTCCTCCCCCTCCTCACCCCCCACTCCCCCTCCTCCCCTCCTCACCCCCCACTCCCCCTCCTCCCCTCCTCACCCCCCACTCCCTCTCCTCACCCCCCACTCCCCCTCCTCCCTCTCCTCACCCCCCACTCCCCCTCCTCCCTCTCCTCACCCCCCACTCCCCCTCCGCCCTCTCCTCACCCCCACTCCCCCTCCTCCCTCTCCTCACCCCCACTCCCCCTCCTCCCTCTCCTCCTCCCTCTCCTCACCCCCTCCTCCCTCTCCTCACCCCCTCCTCCCTCTCCTCACCCCCCACTCCCCCTCCTCCCTCTCCTCACCCCCCACTCCCCCTCCTCCCTCTCCTCACCCCCCACTCCCCTCCTCCCCACTCCCCCTCCTCCCTCTCCTCACCCCCACTCTCCCTCTCCTCACCCCCCACTCACCCTCTCCTCACCCCCCACTCACCCTCTCCTCACCCCCCACTCACCCTCTCCTCACCACCCCCCACTCACCCTCTCCTCACCCCCCACTCACCCTCTCCTCACCCCCCACTCACCCTCTCCTCACCCCCCACTCACCCTCTCCTCACCCCCCACTCACCCTCTCCTCCACCCCCACTCACCCTCTCCTCACCCCCACTCACCCTCTCCTCACCCCCCACTCACCCTCTCCTCACCCCCCACTCACCCTCTCCTCACCCCCACTCAACCCTCTCCTCACCCCCCACTCCCCTCCTCACCCTCCTCACCCCCCACTCCCCCTCCTCACCCCCCACTCCCCCTCCTCACCCCCCACTCCCCCTCCTCCCTCTCCTCACCCCCCACTCCCCCTCCTCACCCCCCACTCCCCCCTCCTCACCCCCCACTCCCCCTCCTCACCCCCCTCACCCCCCACTCCCCCCCCTCACCCCCACTCCCCCTCCTCACCCCCACTCCCCCTCCTCACCCCACTCCCCCTCCTCACCCCCACTCCCCCTCCTCACCCCCTCCTCAACCCCTCCTCCCCTCCTCACCCCCTCCTCCCCCTCCTCACCCCCTCCTCCCCTCCTCACCCCCTCCTCCCCCTCCTCACCCCCCTCCTCCCCCTCCTCACCCCCTCCTCCCCCTCCTCACCCCCTCCTCCCTCCTCCTCACCCCCTCCTCCCTCTCCTCACCCCCTCCTCCCTCTCCTCACCCCCTCCTCCCTCTCCTCACCCCCTCCTCCCTCTCCTCACCCCCTCCTCCCTCTCCTCACCCCCTCCTCCCTCTCCTCACCCCCTCCTCCCTCTCCTCACCCCCTCCTCCCTCTCCTCACCCCCTCCTCCCTCTCCTCACCCCCTCCTCCCTCTCCTCACCCCCTCCTCCCTCCTCCGCCCCCTCCTCAAACCCACTCCTCCTCCGCACCCTCCTCACCCCCACTCCCCCTCCGCCCCCTCCTCACCCCCACTCCCCCTCCGCCTCACCCCCACTCCCCCTCCGCCCTCACCCCCACTCCCCCTCCGCCCTCACCCCCACTCCCCTCCTCCCTCACCCCCACTCCCCCTCCTCCCTCACCCCCACTCCCCCTCCTCCTCACCCCCACCCCCCTCCTCCCCCACTCCCCCTCCTCCCTCTCACCCCCACTCCCCCTCCTCCTCACCCCCACTCCCCCTCCTCCCTCACCCCCACTCCCCCTCCTCCCTCACCCCACTCCCCCTCCTCCCTCACCCCCACTCCCCCTCCTCCCTCACCCCCACTCCCCCTCCTCCCTCACCCCCACTCCCCCTCCTCCCTCACCCCCACTCCCCCTCCTCTCACCCCCACTCCCCCCCCTCTCACCCCCACTCCCCCTCCCCTCTCACCCCCACTCCCCCCTCTCACCCCCACTCCTCCCCTTTCCTCACCCCACTCCTCCCTTTCCTCACCCCCACTCCTCCCTTTCCTCACCCCCACTCCTCCCTTTCCTCACCCCACTCCTCCCTTTCCTCACCCCCACTCCTCCCTTTCCTCACCCCCACTCCTCCCCTTTCCTCACCCCCACTCCCCCCTCCTCCCTTCCTCACCCCCCACTCCTCCCTCTCCTCACCCCCACTCCTCCCTCTCCTCACCCCCAACTCCTCCCTCTCCTCACCCCCACTCCTCCCTCTCCTCACCCCCACTCCTCCCTCTCCTCACCCCCACTCCTCCCTCTCCTCACCCCCACTCCTCCCTCTCCTCACCCCCACTCCTCCCTCTCCTCACCCCCACTCCTCCCTCTCCTCACCCCCACTCCTCCCTCTCCTCACCCCCACTCCTCCCTCTCCTCACCCCACTCCTCCCTCTCCTCACCCCCACTCCTCCCTCTCCTCACCCCCACTCCTCCTCTCCTCACCCCCACTCCTCCCTCTCCTCACCCCCACTCCTCCCCTCTCCTCACCCCCACTCCCCCCTCTCACCCCCACTCCCCCCTCTCACCCCCACTCCCCCTCTCACCCCCACTCCCCCCTCTCACCCCCACTCCCCCCTCTCACCCCCCACTCCCCCCTCTCACTCCCTCTCACCCCACTCCTCCCTTTCCTCACCCCCACTCCTCCCTTTCCTCACCCCCCACTCCTCCTTTCCTCACCCCCACTCCTCCCTTTCCTCACCCCCACTCCTCCCTTTCCTCACCCCCACTCCTTCCCTTTCCTCACCCCCAATCCCCTTCTCACCCCCACTCCTCCCTTTCCTCACCCCCACTCCTCCCTTCCTCACCCCCACTCCTCCCTCTCCTCACCCCCACTCCTCCTCTTCCTCACCCCCACTCCCCTCTCCTCTCCTCACCCCCACTCCTCCCTCTCCTCACCCCCATCCTCCCTCTCCTCACCCACTCCTCCCTCTCCTCACCCCACCCCACTCCTCCCTCTCCTCACCCACTCCTCCCTCTCCTCACCCCCACTCCTCCCTCTCCTCACCCCACTCCCCTCCTCCCTCTCCACTCCCCCTCCTCCCTCTCCACTCCCCCTCCTCCCTCTCCACTCCCCCTCCTCCCTCTCCACTCCCCCTCCTCACCCCCCACTCCCCCTCTCCTCACCCCCCACTCCCCCTCTCCTCACCCCCCACTCCCCCTCTCCTCACCCCCCACTCCCCTCTCCTCACCCCCCACTCCCCCTCTCCTCACCCCCCACTCCCCCTCTCCTCACCCCCCACTCCCCCTCTCCTCACCCCCCACTCCCCTCTCCTCACCCCCCACTCCCCCTCTCCTCACCCCCCACTCCCCTCTCCTCACCCCCCACTCCCCCTCTCCTCACCCCCCACTCCCCTCTCCTCACCCCCACTCCCCCTCTCCTCACCCCCCACTCCCCCTCTCCTCACCCCCCACTCCCCCTCTCCACACCCCCCACTCCCCCTCTCCACACCCCCCACTCCCCCTCTCCACACCCCCCAACTCCCCCTCTCCTCACCCCCACTCCCCCTCTCCTCACCCCCCACTCCCCCTCTCCTCACCCCCACTCCCCTCCTCCCTCTCCTCACCCCCCACTCCCTCTCCTCCTCTCCTCACCCCCACTCCCTCTCCTCACCCTCCACTCCCCCTCCTCCCTCTCCTCACCCCCCACTCCCCCTCCTCCCTCTCCTCAACCCCCACTCCCCCTCCTCCCTCTCCTCAACCCCCACTCCCCCTCCTCCCTCTCCTCACCCCCCACTCCCCCTCCTCCCTCTCCTCACCCCCCACTCCCCCTCCTCCCTCTCCTCATCCCCCACTCCCCCTCCTCTCCTCATCCCCCACTCCCCCTCCTCCCTCTCCTCATCCCCCACTCCCCCTCCTCCCTCTCCTCATCCCCCACTCCCCCTCTCCTCATCCCCCACTCCCCCTCCTCCCTCTCCTCATCCCCCACTCCCCCTCCTCCTCCCCTCCTCATCCCCCACTCCCCCTCCTCCCCCTCCTCATCCCCCACTCCCCCTCCTCCCCCTCCCCCCACTCCCCCTCCTCCCCCTCCTCATCCTCCCCACCTCCTCATCCCCCACTCCCCCTCCTCCCCCTCCTCATCCCCAACTCCCCCTCCTCTCCCCCTCCTCACCCCCACACTCCCCCTCCTCACCCCCACACTCCCCCTCCTCACCCCCACACTCCCCTCCTCACCCCCACACTCCCCCTCCTCACCCCCACACTCCCCCTCCTCACCCCCACACTCCCCCTCACACTCCCCCTCCTCACCCCCCACTCCCCTCCTCACCCCCACTCCCCCTCCTCACCCCCCACTCCCCCTCCTCCCTCTCCTCACACCCCACTCACCCTCCTCCCTCTCCTCACCCCCCACTCCCCCTCTCCTCCCTCTCCTCACCCCCCACTCCTCCTCCTCCCTCTCCTCACCCCCCCACTACCCCCTCCTCCCTCTCCTCACCCCCCACTCCCCCTCCTCCCTCTCCTCACCCCCCACTCCCCCTCCTCCCTCTCCTCACCCCCCACTCCCCCTCCTCCCCCTCCTCACCCCCCACTCCCCCTCCTCCCCCTCCTCACCCCCACTCCCCCTCCTCCCCCTCCTCACCCCCCACTCCCCCTCCTCCCCTCCTCACCCCCCACTCCCCCTCCTCCCTCTCCTCACCCCCCACTCCCCCTCCTCCCTCTCCTCACCCCCCACTCCCCCTCCGCCCTCTCCTCACCCCCACTCCCCCTCCTCCCTCTCCTCACCCCCTCCTCCCTCTCCTCCTCCCCCTCCTCACCCCCACACTCCCCCTCCTCACCCCCACACTCCCCCTCCTCACCCCCACACTCCCCCTCCTCACCCCCACACTCCCCCTCCTCACCCCCACACGATCCCCCCTCCTCACCCCCACAACTCCCCCTCCTCACCCCCACACTCCCCCTCACACTCCCCCTCCTCACCCCCCACTCCCCTCCTCACCCCCCACTCCCCCTCCTCACCCCCCACTCCCCCTCCTCACCCCCCCACTCCCCCTCCTCACCCCCCCACTCCCCCTCCTCACCCCCCCACTCCCCCTCCTCCTCTCCTCACCCCCCACTCCCCCTCCTCCCTCTCCTCACCCCCACTCCCCCTCTCCTCCCTCTCCTCACCCCCCACTCCCCCTCTCCTCCCTCTCCTCACCCCCCACTCCCCCTCCTCCCTCTCCTCACCCCCCACTCCCTCTCCTCACCCCCCACTCCCCCTCCTCCCTATCCTCACCCCCCACTCCCCCTCCTCCCCCTCCTCACCCCCCACTCCCCCTCCTCCCCCTCCTCACCCCCCACATCCCCCTCCTCCCTCTCCTCACCCCCCACTCCCCCTCCTCCCTCTCCTCACTCCCCACTCCCCCTCCGCCCTCTCCTCACCCCCCACTCCCCCTCCTCCCTCTCCTCACCCCCACTCCCCCTCCTCCCTCTCCTCACCCCCTCCTCCCTCTCCTCACCCCCTCCTCCCTCCCCTCCCTCCCTCTCCTCACCCCCTCCTCCCTCTCCTCACCCCCTCCTCCCTCTCCTCACCCCCTCCTCCCTCTCCTCACCCCCCACTCCCCCTCCTCCCTCTCCTCACCCCCCACTCCCCCTCCTCCCTCTCCTCACCCCCCACTCCCCTCCTCCCTCTCCTCACCCCCCACTCCCCCTCCTCCCTCTCCTCACCCCCCACTCCCCCTCCTCCCTCTCCTCACCCCCCACTCCCCCTCCTCCCTCTCCTCACCCCCCACTCCCCCTCCTCCCTCTCCTCACCCCCCACTCCCCCTCCTCACCCCCCACTCCCCCTCCTCCCTCTCCTCACCCCCCACTCCCCCCTCCTCCCTCTCCTCACCCCCCACTCCCCCTCCTCCCTCTCCTCACCCCCCACTCCCCCTCCTCCCTCTCCTCACCCCCCACTCCCCCTCCTCCCTCTCCTCACCCCCCACTCCCCCTCCTCCCTCTCCTCACCCCCCACTCCCCCTCCTCCCTCTCCTCACCCCCCACTCACCCTCTCCTCACCCCCCACTCCCCCTCTCCTCACCCCCCACTCCCCCTCTCCTCACCCCCTCCTCCCTCTCCTCACCCCCCACTCCCCCTCCTCCCTCTCCTCACCCCCCACTCCCCCTCCTCCCTCTCCTCACCCCCCACTCCCCCTCTCTCCCTCTCCTCACCCCCCACTCCCCCTCCTCCCTCTCCTCACCCCCCACTCTCCCTCTCCTCACCCCCCACTCACCCTCTCCTCAACCCCCCACTAACCCCCTCCTCACCCCCCACTCCCCCTCCTCACCCCCCACTCCCCCTCCTCCCTCTCCTCACCCCCCCACTCCCCCTCCTCCCCCTCCTCACCACCCCACTCCCCCTCCTCCCTCACCCCCCACTCCCCCTCCTCACCCCCCACTCCCCCTCCTCACCCCCCACTCCCCCTCCTCACCCCCCACTCCCCCTCCTCACCCCCACTCCCCCTCCTCACCCCCCACTCCCCCTCCTCACCCCCACTCCCCCTCCTCACCCCCACTCCCCCTCCTCACCCCCTCCTCCCCCCCTCCTCCCTCTCCTCACCCCCTCCTCCCTCTCCTCACTCCCTCCTCCCTCTCCTCACCCCCTCCTCCCTCTCCTCACCCCCTCCTCCCTCTCCTCACCCCCTCCTCCCTCTCCTCACCCCCTCCTCCCTCTCCTCACCCCCTCTTCCCTCTCCTCACCCCCTCCTCCTCCTCCGCCCCCTCCTCACCCCCACTCCTCCTCCGCCCCCTCCTCACCCCCACTCCCCTCCGCCCCCTCCTCACCCTCACTCACCCCCTCCGCCCTCACCCCCACTCCCCCTCCGCCCTCACCCCCACTCCCCTCCTCCCTCACCCCCACTCCCCCTCCTCCCTCACCCCCACTCCCCCTCCTCCCTCACCCCCACTCCCCCTCCTCCCTCACCCCCACCCCCCCTCCTCCCTCACCCCCACCCCCACCTCCCTCACCCCCACCCCCACCTCCCTCACCCCCACCCCCACCTCCCTCACCCCCTCCTCCCTCACCCCCACTCCCCCTCCTCCCTCACCCCCACTCCCCCTCCTCCTCACCCCCACTCCCCCTCCTCCCCTCACCCCCACTCCCCCTCCTCCCTCACCCCCCACTCCCCCTCCTCCCACACCCCCACTCCCCCCTCTCCCTCACCCCCACTCCTCCCTCTCACCCCCACTCCTCCCTCTCACCCCCACTCCTCCCTCTCACACCCCCACTCCCCCCTCCTCCCTTCTCACCCCACTCCCCCTCCTCCCTTTCCTCACCCCCACTCCTCCCTCTCCTCACCCCCACTCCTCCCTCTCCTCACCCCCACTCCTCCCTCTCCTCACCCCCACTCCCCCTCCTCCCTCTCCACTCCCCCTCCTCCCTCTCCACTCCCCCTCCTCCCTCTCCACTCCCCCTCCGCCCTCTCCAACTCCCCCTCCTCCCTCTCCACTCCCCCTCTCCTCACCCCCCACTCCCCCTCTCCTCACCCCCCACTCCCCCTCTCCTCACCCCCCACTTCCCCCTCTCCTCACCCCCCACTCCCCCTCTCCTCACCCCCCACTCCCCCTCTCCTCACCCACCACTCCCCCTCTCCTCACCCACCACTCCCCCTCCTCCCTCTCCTCACCCCCCACTCCCTCTCCTCACCCCCCACTCCCCCTCCTCCCTCTCCTCACCCCCCAATCCCCCTCCTCCCTCTCCTCACCCCCCACTCCCCCTCCTCCCTCTCCTCACCCCCCACTCCCCCTCCTCACCCCCCACTCCCCTCCTCCCTCTCCTCACCCCCACTCCCCCTCCTCCCTCTCCTCACCCCCCACTCCCCCTCCTCCCTCTCCTCACCCCCCACTCCCCCTCCTCCCTCTCCTCACCCCCCACTCCCCCTCCTCCCTCTCCTCATCCCCCACTCCCCCTCCTCCCTCTCCTCATCCCCCACTCCCCCTCCTCCCTCTCCTCATCCCCCACTCCCCCTCCTCCCTCTCCTCATCCCCCACTCCCCTTCCTCCCTCTCCTCATCCCCCACTCCCCCTCCTCCCTCTCCTCATCCCCCACTCCCCTCCTCCTCCCCTCCTCATCCCCCACTCCCCCTCCTCCTCCCCTCCTCATCCCCCACTCCCCCTCCTCCCCCTCCTCATCCCCCACTCCCCCTCCTCATCCCCTCCTCCCCCTCCTCATCCCCCACTCCCCCTCCTCCCCCCCCCTCCTCATCCCCCACTCCCCCTCCTCCCCCTCCTCATCCCCCACTCCCCCTCCTCCCCCCCTCCTCATCCCCCACTCCCCCTCCTCCCCTCCTCCCCCCCTCCTCATCCCCCTCCTCCCCCTCCTCATCCCCAACTCCCCCTCCACTCCCCTCCTCACCCCCACACTCCCCCTCCTCACCCCACACTCCCCCTCCTCACCCCCACACTCCCCCTCCTCACCCCCACACTCCCCCTCCTCACCCCCACACTCCCCCTCCTCACCCCCACACTCCCCCTCCTCACCCCCACAACTCCCCCTCCTCACCCCCACACTCCCCCTCCTCACCCCCACACTCCCCCTCACACTCCCCCTCACTCACCCTCACACTCCCCCTCCTCACCCTCACACTCCCCCTCCTCACCCTCACACTCCCCCTCCTCAACCCTCACACTCCCCCTCCTCACCCTCACACTCCCCCCTCCTCAACCCTCACACTCCCCCTCCTCACCCTCACACTCCCCCTCCTCACCCTCACACTCCCCCTCCTCACCCTCACACTCCCCTCCTCACCCTCACACTCCCCCTCCTCCGTCTCCTCACCCCCCACTCCCCCTCCTCACCCCCCACTCCCCCTCCTCACCCCCCCTCCCTCTCCTCATCCCCCACTCCCCCTCCTCCCCCTCCTCACCCCCCACTCCCCCTCCTCACCCCCCACTCCCCCTCCTCTCCTCACCCCCCACTCCCCCTCCTCTCCTCACCCCCCACTCCCCCTCCTCACCCCCCACTCCTCCTCCTCACCCCCCACTCCCCTCCTCCCTCTCCTCACCCCCCTCCTCCCTCTCCTCACCCCCCTCCTCCCTCTCCTCACCCCCCTCCTCCCTCTCCTCACCCCCACTCCCCCTCCTCACCCCCCACTCCCCTCCTCACACCCCCACTCCCCCTCCTCACCCCCACTCCCCCTCCTCACCCCCCACTCCCCCTCCTCACCCCCCACTCCCCCTCCTCACCCCCCACTCCCCCTCCTCACCCCCCACTCCCCTCCTCCCTCTCCTCACCCCCACTCCCCCTCCTCCCTCTCCTCACCCCCCACTCCCCCTCCTCCCTCTCCTCACCCCCCACTCCCCCTCCTCCCTCCTCCTCACCCCCACTCCCCCTCCTCCCTCTCCTCACCCCCCACTCCCCCTCCTCCCTCTCCTCACCCCCCACTCCCCCTCCTCCCTCTCCTCACCCCCCACTCCCCCTCCTCCCCCTCCTCACCCCCCACTCCCCCTCCTCCCCCTCCTCACCCCCCACTCCCCCTCCTCCCCCTCCTCACCCCCCCACTCCCCCTCCTCACCCCCCACTCCCCCTCCACTCCCCCTCCTCCCCCCCCACTCCCCCTCCTCCCTCTCCTCACCCCCCACTCCCCCTCCTCCCTCTCCTCACCCCCCACTCCCCCTCCGCCCTCTCCTCACCCCCCACTCCCCCTCCTCACCCCCTCTTCCCTCTCCTCACCCCCTCCTCCTCCTCCGCCCCCTCCTCACCCCCACTCCTCCTCCGCCCCCTCCTCACCCCCACTCCCCCTCCGCCCCCTCCTCACCCCCACTCCCCCTCCGCCCCCTCCTCACCCCCACTCCCCCTCCGCCCTCACCCCCACTCCCCCTCCGCCCTCACCCCCACTCCCCCTCCTCCCTCACCCCCACTCCCCCTCCTCCCTCACCCCCACTCCCCCTCCTCCCTCACCCCCTCCTCCCTCACCCCCACCCCCCTCACCCCCACCTCCCTCACCCCCACCTCCCTCACCCCCACCTCCCTCACCCTCACCCCCACCTCCCTCACCCCCCTCCTCCCTCACCCCCACTCCCCCTCCTCCCTCACCCCCACTCCCCCTCCTCCCTCACCCCCACTCCCCCTCCTCCCTCACCCCCACTCCCCCTCCTCCCTCACCCCCACTCCCCCTCCTCCTCACCCCCACTCCCCCTCCTCCCTCACCCCCACTCCCCCTCCTCCCTCACCCCCACTCCCCCCTCTCACCCCCCACTCCCCCTCTCACACCCCACTCCTCCCTCTCACCCCCACTCCCCCTCCTCCCTTTCCTCACCCCCACTCCCCCTCCTCCCTTTCCTCACCCCCACTCCTCCCTCTCCTCACCCCCACTCCTCCCTCTCCTCACCCCCACTCCTCCCTCTCCTGCACCCCCACTCCCCCTCCTCCCTCTCCACTCCCCCTCCTCCCTCTCCACTCCCCTCCTCACCCCCCCTCCTCCCTCCTCACCCCCCACTCCCCCTCTCCTCACCCCCCACTCCCCCTCTCCTCACCCCCCACTCCCCCTCTCCTCACCCCCCACTCCCCCTCTCCTCACCCCCCACTCCCCCTCTCCTCACCCCCCACTCCCCCTCTCCTCACCCACCACTCCCCCTCTCCTCACCCACCACTCCCCCTCTCCTCACCCACCACTCCCCCTCTCCTCACCCACCACTCCCCCTCTCCTCACCCACCACTCCCCCTCCTCCCTCTCCTCACCCCCCACTCCCTCTCCTCACCCCCCACTCCCCTCCTCCCTCTCCTCACCCCCCACTCCCCCCCCCCCACTCCCCCTCCTCACCCCCCACTCCCCCTCCTCCCTCTCCTCACCCCCCACTCCCCCTCCTCCCTCTCCTCACCCCCCACTCCCCCTCCTCCCTCTCCTCACCCCCCACTCCCCCTCCTCCCTCTCCTCATCCCCCACTCCCCCTCCTCCCTCTCCTCATCCCCCACTCCCCCTCCTCCCTCTCCTCATCCCCCACTCCCCCTCCTCCCTCTCCTCATCCCCCACTCCCCCTCCTCCCTCTCCTCATCCCCCACTCCCCCTCCTCCCTCTCCTCATCCCCCACTCCCCCTCCTCCCTCTCCTCATCCCCCACTCCCCCTCCTCCTCCCCCTCCTCATCCCCCACTCCCCCTCCTCCCCCTCCTCATCCCCCACTCCCCCTCCTCATCCCCCACTCCCCCTCCTCCCCCTCCTCATCCCCCACTCCCCCTCCTCCCCCTCCTCATCCCCCACTCCCCCTCCTCCCCCCCTCCTCATCCCCCACTCCCCCTCCTCCCCTCCTCCCCCCCTCCTCATCCCCCTCCTCCCCCTCCTCATCCCCAACTCCCCCTCCTCTCCCCCTCCTCCCCCCACACCCCCTCCTCACCCCCACACTCCCCCTCCTCACCCCCACACTCCCCCTCCTCACCCCCACACTCCCCCTCCTCACCCCCACACTCCCCCTCCTCACCCCCACACTCCCCCTCCTCACCCCCACACTCCCCCTCACACTCCCCCTCACTCACCCTCACACTCCCCCTCACTCACCCTCACACTCCCCCTCACTCACCCTCACACTCCCCCTCCTCACCCTCACACTCCCCCTCCTCACCCTCACACTCCCCCTCCTCACCCTCACACTCCCCCTCCTCACCCTCACACTCCCCCTCCTCACCCTCACACTCCCCCTCCTCACCCTCACACTCCCCCTCCTCCGTCTCCTCACCCCCCACTCCCCCTCCTCACCCCCCACTCCCCCTCCTCACCCCCCCTCCCTCTCCTCATCCCCCACTCCCCCTCCTCCCCCTCCTCACCCCCCACTCCCCCCCTCCTCTCCTCACCCCCCACTCCCCCTCCTCTCCTCACCCCCCACTCCCCCTCCTCTCCTTCACCCCCCACTCCCCCTCCTCTCCTCACCCCCCACTCCCCCTCCTCACCCCCCACTCCTCCTCCTCACCCCCCACTCCTCCTCCTCACCCCCCACTCCCCCTCCTCCCTCTCCTCACCCCCCTCCTCCCTCTCA